>NC_064877.1:64900646-64903146 GCF_943734665.1 Anopheles aquasalis | reverse complement strand
GGCGACGCTTCAGTATCGGTAGCCTCCACCAAATGGTGGGTTCGTCCCTATCAATCAAGGGGTCATAAATTTTGGCCAATTTCTCGCGCCCCTCGTTGCGGTATTCTGCTGCGCGTCCAGCCCACAACTGGCCCAACTTCGCTACTTCGGCCTCGGTTTCGTAATCCTTGCCTCCGGGGGATTCGAAGGATTTGATGAAATTAACGACCTTTCCCCTGCGCTTCGATGCGCAGAACCGTGGAATCGGCCAGGGAGTCGGGCTGGACTTTCGCACAGAAAAAAATGCAAAAAAAAAACGCTGCCTGGACACAATATGGGACGCCGTTAAATTTTTAATGACGCTGGTTCATCACCGAATTTATTTGTTCGCTGCGCCGTGCGAGTCTTGCGAGTTCAGTTGATTTTGTTTTCCGTTTCCGCCCATTCGTGAAGGGAGAGGCTCACGTGCCTGGCCTGTTACGGGTTGTGTTTGGTTCAACTGGCCAACGGGCTGCTCGTTTGGTCGATTGGCTCACAATTTACACCGGTTGGCACGGCAATCGGTCCAGAGAGAGAGAGAGAGAGAGAACCTCGAGGATGATCCGAGTTCCTGCTGCACGAATGACGAACCTGCTGCTGCGAGCTGCTGCTGTGTTTTCGTCGATTTATCATCGGTGGACAGGAAACTTTTGAATTTATGATAGACGGTCTGTGTGCCCTCATCTTTGGTTCACAGTTCCGCGTTTTCGCCGAGCATCCAAGGGTGAGGATTTAATTCTCAATCTTGCTTTTACCAATGAGGCAAAAATGGTGAGCTGGGATGAAATCATTTGAAATAAATCATTGTTTTTCGATTCGATTCGTCCACGACAGCTCCCCGGCCGATGCATTTTAACAAACGTCATGAAGTCAACGAAACGGTGCATTGCCATGGGCAGGAATTCAGTAATCCCACAGAATGAAGCTGAATTATTGTAAAATGTAAAGGGGGAAATGAAAATTATATGGGTTCCCGTTGAATGACAGCAGTCCGTTGTGTAATTTTGGGTTTTGGTTTCAGGACTATTGTCGGCAATCTTAATTGTAAAATGCGGTTGCTAGGGAATAATTAAATTAATCCTATCTTTTGCATCGTATCAGGTTATTTTTGAAACCATTGGTAAATGCTAATAAAGCATTATCGTTGTGTTGTTGAGTTATGTTGAAGCTTAAGCAGCTTCAATTGTATCATGTTTTCAGTGAACAAGAGACCCATTGTATGGTTGCAGTGGAAATGGTAGTTGAAAACGTATTTTTATAGCCGGGGATACATGAAGCGTAAACTCTCGTATAAACTCAGAGTGTAATGCCAAAACGATTATGCTTATGTAAAAAAGATTATAGGCCCGCGGAGCGTAAATCCGAGCGTAAAAGCAAGCGTAAACACAGCACCAACATGAAGCGTAGCGTTATAAAGAATTGAACGTTCTACAATCGCTAATACAGCAACTAACATCTTAAAATATATAAAAAGATGTTCGGAAATCAACTTATCTCGTCGATTTATGTTTTTGTGGCCAGAAACACATGTAATTGATGTAATAGCATAGTGTAATTGCAGTTGACGTTTCAGTATAAACTTTTATGCGATTATGCCTGCCACACGAAGCGTAAACTTTTTGGCATTACATTCTGAGTTTATACGAGAGTTTACGCTTCGTGTATTCCTGCCTTATAGATGTGCTGTAATTTTTACTGCTATTGTAAATCATGTGATTTTACAAGAGATGAAATTAATTATTGCCATACGCTTCTATTTAAAGTTAGACGAGTTTTGCTGTCGCTGTGCGAGTCATTCTGTGTTGTGTCATTTGGTAAATGCGTAATCCACATCTCCTTTTATCTACACCACGATTGTGAAGTTTTGTTCTTAAAAAAATATATTAGCATATCTTAAGGTGTGTACTTTAGCTGCAACGAGTGTAGATTTGGTGTTCATTCACTTTCCTGTAACTATCGCAAAAAACATTCTCGGAAGTAATTGCAAATTGAATCGGTAAAAGGGAAAGAATACAGAACCTAAATCAAAGCAACCTGTTGAGAAGAAAGGCGGCTATGCGCCCTCTAAACCACGAATAATAAGAATCCAATACTGTTGCCAGCATGAATGTTGGTCGGTTTTCGTGAAAACGCGCCAAACGGCAATTAAATACTTCACCGTTACGTCTTTTCACCAAACTCACTCCAATCCCCCTCCGCCTAAGCCTTTACGAGCGCCTGTTCAAACAGAGCACAAAATGTTTCCATTTGTTACCCCTCCTAATAGCCAACGAATGCTGTTTGCTTTGGTGTTGCTTGTTCCGGGTCGATCCGGCGATACTTCCGGTTACTTCCGGGGCCACAAACGGTTCGCGGGTTTGCTGTTGAGGAGCTGTTTGAGCACGAAAACGGTTAAATTACCATTTGAACCCACTGCTACGCTCCGTTCCGTATAGATCCAGAGCCGCAGACAGAGTGTAAACATGTGTTTTTTCATGTGCCG
>NC_064877.1:64870646-64898146 GCF_943734665.1 Anopheles aquasalis | reverse complement strand
ACTGCCATTTAGCGTCGGAGGAGTGCCTCGATCCCACTGGTAGCCAGCTAATTAGTCGCTAATCTCATTTGATTTCGAACCGGCGCCCGTATGTGGCACTTGTTGACACATGTGTGTCGCGGCGCATTCCACCACCGATGTCCACCAATCGAGCATGGCGTGATGTCGGACGCCACACTGGCTCGCTCGCTCGCTGTTTGCTGGTCATTAATGCTCATTATGCAAGTGGCAGTGGTGCTTGTGAGTCGCCAGCCCCCGGGGGGATAATGAATTCGGATTGATTTCTAAAACGCACTCGTCGGAGAGCATGCAGTTGATTGATTCTAACGGACAATGTGTGCGTCTCGTTGAGTTTGGGTTTGATGATCGAACTCGTGGAGCGTCAGAGGGGAGAGAATGTTTACGGCGATCGATGTACGGCCAACACATGGCCCAACAGGCTGTGTGGCTGTACTTATCTGGAATGAAATCTCAAACAATAGCGTGGTTCAGGGCTTAGTTTAACGAGAAAATAAGATACCGAAGCTCACAGTAATACGACGGGGGAAGGGGCCCACCTGAGCTACAGGCCGAGGTACAGGCTTTTCCATTTTACCGATACCGACGGCCGAGAGGCTGGCATCGGGCGCATCGATCTTGTTAAAAGTATGCTCAGCACGTTTAATGCCCCAGCACAGCACAGACAGTATAATCCAATTAGCAGCAGGCCAAAGCAGAAGAAATCTTTAGCTCTCTAAGAGTTCCTCTTCAACCGAAGGCGGGGTGGAAAGAAGGGAAAGAGTCACGGTGTTTGTGAGGGAGTTAGATAGAGAGAGAGAGAGAGAGAGAGCGTGCCGATGCGATCGTTTGAGTGGCGCTGCCACAGATAATAGTATTTGTTTCGTAAACTAATCCCCCCTTCAATCTCGGTTCCAGCGAAAGGGTCCATTCGGGTGCCCCATTCGGAAACCTTTTTTGGGGTCCGAAGAGGCGCCGGAGGTGATTATTAAGCCAACGTGAGGGTTACACGCATCCCATCACTGCTCGACGCTCGCCTCCGGCGGTGGAGAAGCCTCGAAGCGATTAGACTCGGGGAATAGGTAATGTTATAAAAACATTAGATCGGGTACAGCAACAGGCGATTGGCGTGTGCCGTGGTCAGCCAGGAGCAGGAACCGTCTGATAGGATCTGAGTCGGTGTGGGCGAGTGTGGCGGGAGGACTGAACAACAGCAACAGCAGCCAACCGAGCCCGAGAGGAAGGGGAACATTTTCTCCATTCTCCGGTTTGCCCAGTTGCCTTCTACCTTGTACTGGCTGGTGCTTGCAATCAACATTCCATGCTCCGAGGAGCACCCTCACGGCCAAACCGAGGGAGGTTGGTGGCCCTCGTTCCGGGCGGACTCGTTAGTACTGACAGGACAGCAACGCATCGTTCCTCCGGTTGTTCGGACTGCTCGATGGCAATCGCACGTAAGCATGATTGGGTTTGTGGTTGTTCCAGCGTTAGGAGTCGCAGGCAGGGGTGGTTTGCACCTCCGGAGGGGATTGGTTGCTTATCGGCTAGCATGCTCCGGTCTTAGATGATGCCGAAGTCGAGTTTTCGCCACACTGACCCTCGCCTGTGGCCCCACTGATGGTCTACAAATTGAATATCCTCCCCCTGACGGGCTGCTCGCTAAACAAGCTGAACGGAATTAAATAGTGATTTATTCGGATTGCGGAGCGAGCGGCTTATGAATGTCCACAATCGGCATCGGTTAATTGGATGAAGGATTGACGTTCTCGCTTACTCACTCCATGGCACTAGTAGCAGCAGCAGCAGCAGCAGCAGCAGCTCCAATTGGGTGTGGAATGTACTTCTGTTCCAAGGATTACCCGCCCGGATCCCAGACTCCTTGAAGAGAGTGTCAATTGCACCGAGGGGTTTCTCCTTCGTACGGTACAGAAACTTTCCGCTAAATTTCAGCCTCCCCCCCAAGAGAGAGGAATTTGAAAAGTTTTCTCCTCAACCTGTACCTTGATGCACCTGGCTGCCGATGGTGGTGCGCGCAGTAAGTACGGGCATCAAAATACCTGTTTGGCGCAACCGCAATCCGTAAATACGACCGAACACACCACGCGCCACACGCTAGTACCCAGATGTGACAGTCGGAACTTTTGGACCGTTCAACTATGTGTTTGCGAACGTGACGTGAATTGCCAAAACGAGATACCAACGGGGAAAATCTAACGCCACATTGTCCGCATAGGGTGGAGTGAAAAATGTGGTCGCAACATGCTTAAGAATTGCCATAGGTCCGTGGGAAATGGGACAGGTAGGCAGGCAGGAACGGTGTGCCGTGGTTATCGTAAATCAGCGGAACTTTATTGAGCTGACAGGTTACAAAGTGCAGTCGCCGGGGAGGAAAGAAGATGGAGAAGAAGAGGGAGAAAAAAACATTTCCGGATGATCAATTTCCGCCGGATTGCTTGTTTCTCCGCATCCGGTGTATGGATTTGGTGCTCTACCGCGGGATAGTTTCCGTGGCGCAATCGGCTTTCGTGTAATCGATGAAGCATAACCACCACACTCTTCGGAAGCAATTGCTGGGGCTGGCTCACTGGAAGCTTGTTGTTTCCCAGTCTCAGCTGCGTTCGTTCACCGATTGAGTGACACTAAGAAATATTCAATATTTCGCCGTTACGTGCTCACAAAGCACTCCAATGGTCGCTCGGTCCTCGGTGAACTTCCTTCTTCTCAAAAGTTGACTTAAAAAACACTTTCGTTCGTCACACATGAAAGATCGCGTGATTAGCTGCTGGTGCTGGTTGGGGATAATATTTCTTTGACAAAAACGCAAACCCACTGACACCGAGAGGACGAATGCTGAGAGCGAAGGCAGGTGCGCCGTGGGGAGCGCGCGCGCAAAAGATTAACTACGTGGCGTAAGGTCGGTCTTCACCTTCCGAAAAAAGGTCGACAACGGACAAAAGGCCAGCAAGTCCTTGCTGGCGCAGGAAGAACCAGGAGCAGGCTGCACTTGGAACAGGGTACCGGGTGCACGTTTTAAGGATTTACTTCACTCTCCTCCTGTCCCTCTGATAGCCCTTATCTAAGGGCTGGTCTTTGGAAGCTTTCCCAAAAAAAGAAACAAGAAAATGGGCAATACGCACAGAGACGCATGTGCACGAGCGAAGGGGTGGGCATTTTGTCTTCGTGACACGCAGGGAAGATAGATTCAGAAAGAGGGAGAGATAGAGAGAGAGAGAGAGAGAGAGAGAGAGAGAGAGAGAGAGAGAGAGAGAGACAAAGAGCAAGAAGAAGATTGTTTTTTTTTTCACTTTTGTTTCTTCAACCCCGATGTCCGTCGTTGTTGTCGCCGTTGTGTTTTGCAAACTGCCATGTCGGGGATTTTCCCGGCCAACGCATTTGTTGTTTTGAGGTGAACGTGGTGGGGATCGCTTGGGTCCCCGTGACCTCGGCACGGAACTACGGAAACAGAGAGCGCAGAAAACCGTTCTGATGATTTATGATCGGTCGTGAAATGAGTTTAGTTGATTATTACGCGGAATGATTTCTGAATCGTATCATCTGCACTCCCATCCCGGCCGGCTGGCCGAAGTGACCGGGAGCAAGATTTATCTGACAGTATTTTTGGCCGAGGGATAAGCCCCCCATCCCTGGGGTCGTTGGCTGGGACTCGGTGTTGGGATTAATCTTTATGAGGTTTCCAGCCCGCGGGCCGCGTGCGCGCGACACTGTCCGGATGCTTTCCGGGACCGATAGGTGGGCGATGATCCGCTCCGCAAAAGTCACTCCGCGGGATCACGCGGTCTGGTGGAGTTATTTTATTAGCAAACCTGCTTATTGGACGCTATCCCTGTTACTGGGTTCTCCCCGAACGGTTCTAGCAATTCATAATTTAACGAAAAGCGACCCCGGCCCCCGTAATGTGTTTAGTCAGTTAATTCTGTTGGGTCGGGTATTTGGGGGGGGGGGGGGGGAAGGGGGGGTTGTGGGTGTGAGAGAGGATTTTGTCACTTTTGTTGTTGGTGAGTCAAGCGTGGTTAGGTCAAGCTTTTGGATCATTTAGGTGATGTTTTTGGCGATCTGGATCCGTTAATTAGTAAAATGCGTATTATCGCCAGCTTAGCGATTTTCTATTATGAACAAATGTTGACAAGATATACCTTTAGTCCTTTGACTTTGAGGAGAATCCTGCAAGAAAGCATTTGAGTTATTAATATTTTTGTTTCCAATTTTCATTAATCATTCAAACATATTTTTCCGTGCTATTCCAAAATTATTCATGTAGTACCCTCTACGAATTTGTTTCGTAAAGCCCCGAAATCAGTAACTTTACGACTATTCGGAATGCTACCGGTGTACCAAACGTAACGGTATGAAATGACCTTTTTTGGGCAAGTAAAACATTTATTTTTATGGGATAGAAACCATCTTTTAATTTAAAGTGCTGGCTATCGATAGGAACCCATCGATATCTCAAAATATTTCAGGACACCACGCCTTTAAAATTGTTAATTTTATGAACCAAACCAATTAATATATTATTTATCGACTTTCTCTAAGGAAGTAAAATTCCTCCTAAATTCAACCAACGCGTGTCTAATCGATAAACATATGATAAACTAATGCAAGTATTGACATAGAAAGTAGCGCGTGCAACGCAGCAATGTTTCTCCGCGATTTTATGCGAAAGGATCGAGAGGGTCGAAAGGAAAGTGTCCATTTCGAAGCACTAGCACTTGCAATAATAACTTCAGCAAAAAAATCTTCGAAAGCCACAAATTTGTTCGTATTCTTCGACAACTTGTTGATAAGCTTATTGCGCTGTAATAGCTACAACCATGAAACTCTAGTAACACGATCACATCCCACGAACCTAACGTTAAGCAGCCTGTTCGCTTGAGCTGGATCACCATTGGCCCACTGCACAAGACATGTTCCTCCCGTTATGGCTTAAGGCTGTTTGGTCACAGCCCCTGTGTGTGCTGAAATGGGTTCGCCTCAAAGAAACCGGCATTGAAGCACCATGGATGACGCTCAAGGGAGGAAATTGGGGTTTGCATGCATCAACCGCCGACGGACATGACGTCGAATGGAGGCGCCCAGGCGCCTCCACCACTACCACGATGATGGTCCGAAAGCGACACGAGAGATCACCGTTGACGTCAGACCGGAAGGAAGTCACGCAACTGCACTGCATTCTCTTGTCACGTTCATGGTCTTCGAAGTGAAAAAGAGACCAAGAGAGTGCGCACGTTGAGGTATTGTACACCGGTCCAATGCTGTGGTTGCCCTCCGGCGCTCGGTTCCACTGCATGCAGAATTGAGTGGATGATGGCGTTGCAGCCGGAGAGCAGCCGGAGCGGCCGAGCTGTCACTGATGAAAGGCCATTAATTTTCGCAAGGCCACTACTGGTTCTGCTGCTGCTGCTGCTGCTGCTTCTCGATCGACAGTTGGCCGGTGGTGGTGGTTGGAGTGCCCATTTCTAAAGCACGAATTCGCTGCAGGCAGTGCAACCGGTGACACGGATTCCATTATTTTTGGTTTTTAAGGTCCGCATTTTTTTTCGCTTTTCTTTTCATTCGACCATTGCTTGTTCGTTGCTTGCGCTGGGATCGTTGGGATGATGCGGCACATCTTGTCTTTTTTTTCTCTCTCTCTCGCTCTCTTGTCGTGCCGGGCTGGTCACGCGCAAATAGAGGAGATGGCCGTTGGTTCCCAACCGGAACACAGCCGCCACCCCGTGGCAAACAATGGGCAAGTGGGCGGTGGAGGTGTTTTCTAGGCTGTTTTCAAGAATTGAGAAATTTCGAAACGTGCTCTCTCTCTCTCGGTCTCTCTCTCTCTCTCTCTCTCTCTCTCTCTCTCTCTCTCTCTCTCTCGAGGTGCAGGATAACAAATTTGCCACAGTGAATGCCATCAATGTCAACACTATTACCATTTAGGTGAGAACAATGGGCCCGGGACTCCGTTCCAGGGGGGACCGGTTCGTTGCGCGTGCGACAAACGAAGTTGAAAAGATTGAGACCACCCTATCTGAGGGTCTGGCCAACTAGCACAGTGTGTGTTGGTATCCCAGGCTACCAGTGCCAGTGCCCGGCCTACGGATATGGCTATTGTGGTGCGCTGCCGGGAGTTGTCTTGTCCGGAACGTTCTTATGTGCCGTGCGGTTGGGTTGCTAGTAATGCTGCTGTTGCTGTTCCTGTGCAGCTGGGCTAGCAATCTGACACACTTTCTGTAACATAGCTGCGGGCAAAAACTGGGCACCTCTAGCGTGCAGTCATGTTTATGAAAAGATAGAATATTGTTCAAGTCCCGTTGGGCAGGGTTACCGAGGCATAGGCCATGGAAGCGACCGGACCGATGACGATGGAAACCTCTCGCAAAACCACCACCTCGACCGCAGCACCGATTGTGTGGGTTCGGTGTCGAGTGGCGAGTGCTATCGAGCCTTCAGGCATCAAGTTTGAAGGAAGAAAGTTCGCTCTCGAGTAGTAGTAGGAGGTGCAGTTTGCTCTCCTGATCTCCCCGCCCACACATCGAACATTGATCCCTTGGGCGATCAAACAAATCGAATCCTGATTGGAGCACCATTCTCGAGCCGGTGACTCGACCGCTGACGTCTTGCTGCTTCGATGTGAGAGCTCAGAGTGGTAGGGCTTTTGTGAAAAATTTGCGAAAAACATTCTCCTAATTTTATACTCGAAAGCAGCAGTCGTCGAAGGAGCAGTTCGTCATAGGAATTTGGAAATCGTTTAGGCAAACGATGTGCCCGGGCCCGGGGGATGATCACGATCGCGCACCGGGAGCTACATCATGCATTTACTCGCATTTGAATCATTCAAACCATTCAGTGGCCGAAAGGCTGAACAAACCAGCTGCGCACGAATACGCGGTGGTACGGTGAAATCTGCATTATTCATAAAGCTACCGTGGGACTGATGTTGTCGTCCAGAGGGTACCAATGGTATCATGCATCGGAGGAGCGTGCCTTATGCAAACATTGAGCATGGACTAGTGTGTTGTCGTATGAAGCAGCCACTGAAGCCACTTGGCGGTGTAGCTGATATGCTGAATACAATTATCACAGCCCCGGAACGGCGGTGCTAGAAGGGGAGACAGCGAGGACATCTCGTGACTCGTGTCTTTTCGCGGAAGGCAACAAAATTGAGTTCCGGCAAGGTGAGCGTATTACTGGTTTCTTTTCCCCGGTTAACTACTCCGAGTGTTAGACACAAAGTAGAGTGGCATGGGCTGAACATGTTTCATTAAATTTGCGTCATATTTGTTTGACATGCGCAGCAGCAGAAGAAGCTTGTGTTTCGTTTTCTTGCAAAGGTGTCAAGTCATTTTTATGTGACGCATATTTCGATGCTCTACATAAATTGTGCGAAGCATGTGAAGCAACATCCTTTTCTGGGACGGTCGCCGGCAGTGAATTGTGTTGCCGATTCACGTACGAACGAGCGAATGTTTGAGCGAAAGATCGATGAGCATGAGCCGTTCCGAGCCGAGAAATCCGGTAACAATACGCAAAGGCAGCACAGAGCTCGCGATGAGGCCTTGTCGGTGCCATTTTGAATTCACATGAGTAGCAGCAGCAACAGCAGCGAGTGTTCTTCTCCGCCTTCACGATGGTTCATCGCCAGAGCTTAAGCCGTGCCTCTGGGGCGGGCGAAGGTGCAATCAAGTTAAGTGCCGGGTAGTGGAGCAGCGGAAAGTGCAAAGTTGGCGTTTCGCGAGCCGGTAATCGCAGAACGATGAACCGATTACGCGAAGGATGTACGGTCGCAGGACGATTGCCTTTTGCAGGACTATCTAGCACACTCCCTTCCACTCTCTCTCTCTCTTCACCCTCGTTTCCCTCGCGGGGATAGTGTAATCTTCATTTTCATTTGGTTTTTACGGTGTCGATGTGCTGGGGTGCCGGGGAGCTTTGGGCTTGACGCTTTGTGTGTTGAGAAGGAAGAGAATGAGTTGCGGGGTTAAGAAATGTGTTCGTCCACATATTGCAGCAGCCTCCCTTTGGGAGAATGGCAGAGTAGCAGAGAAAGAAAGCGAACAGGAAGCAAAGGGCGAAAGATTCATCGTCGGTTGCGCTGGAGCTAGAATGGGGCGGTCGCGAGCGCGATGCCGGTAATGTGGTCGAACACTTCGAACGAAGTAATCGATTATTAATCGATCGTACGATCTGTGAGAGCGCAACAGATAGGGTTTCTTCGAGCAGCAAGAAGCTGCGTCCGGTCTCGAGCTCTAGAGCTAACCGGTAGAAATTGCATCCTGGTGCTCGATTACAGGCCGATGAGCAAAATCAATTATCATCGTTTACCGCTTCCCTCGCTTAGGTACTGATGACTACGGTGAAGATGAAGCAGCGGTTACTGCGATTCAGTACAAGTGCTGCATCGCTACCCTTTAATTGAATCGTTCACGGTGACGGTACGGAGTGTTTTCAATGAGCAAAGCATCGATTTACCGATCGTACGTCGTAGCACATGCCATCATTCGAGATTCAATCTCTACCAGACGGTTCAAAGGCACAGTAAATGCTGCTACTCGGACAAACTCACATTTAAAGCCATGCGGAATGTGCTGATTTGCAATAAGTAAGACAAATGCGGGCACTCGGCCTCGGCGCTGAACTACCTGTGGCTTCATATTGGGCCGCAGAGAGCGAACGAGTTGCGATGCGTCAAAATCGGTGCGGTCCATTTGTTCCGCTTCGAGCATTAGCGCACACATTTCGCCCAATCTTTACGACACTTTTGCTTCTCGCTGATGGTTATGCTGTTTATGCGGACGTGAGGCCGGAGCGAGAGCGAGTTTTGCGAACGTCAAATAAAATGAGGCCCACCGTAGCTCTCGTCGTACCCTCGTGCTGGTTCGTGACGAAAAAAAAAACGAAGAAGTAGCCGGAAAAACCGATGGAAAAAAGCGGAGGATCCCTAACGCATCCCACCGAAGCGTGCTATAAATATTCATAACTGCTTTACATTTGTCTTCGTGCAGCATAACTTTCCGCTGATGTATTACATTTCAAACAATTTAATAAAGAGCGGAGGGGATAAAATATTTAAATTATACTCTGCACCACAAATCAAGCGGTTCATTTTACCGCTTGCCAACCGGGCGGTGCCTTTGAAGGGTGATTTGCGTACTGGTGGGGTCGCTCCCAAAAAAACACACGAGACCTTGATGTTCCGGTGCCGCAAACGCATATAACCATGTGATGATTTGAATGGATCGAATGCAGGGTTTCCGAGTAGGGGCCAGTCGTTGAGTTGTGTTTCAAATGAAGCAGCAGCAGGTTTCGTGCGGGGTTTTCCCGGTTCAGAGAGCGAACATTGTCGGAATGTTTGCTTGTAAATGCTGCTGCTGTACAGTGGATGGCCAGCCGACAGAGCATTCCTTTTTATGTAACGGCGAAGGATTGGCTCTATCACCCATTGTTCATTTGTGGTTGTTATACACGAAGTATTGCTCATGTTTCGCTGAAATATAGACGAGGTCCTAACAATGAGAAATCTGAGATGTTTCGGAGATGCATTGTGCTGTGCTCTATGCCATGCTATGTAGGATGTTTTCTGAAGAGGTATTTGTATCTTATTATAACTTGATTTACATGTAACGCCTCGGACTAGCACCAGAAGAAAACAAATCCATGGTATCTATTGATAAAAGAGGAAAAGAGGTCGAGTAGCATATGATGCGTGAACAGATTGAGAAAAACGGTCCTTGACAGTGATGAAAATGGATTGCTAATTCATTCACAATGCCGCACATAAATCCACAAATCATGACAACGCAATATGCTCATGGATGTGCTGAGTGAACTGCTGGGGATGGTGATTAGGTCGAGCACGGTATGATCCCGTATCGGTTTGAAGCCCTTCGAGCTCTCCAGAATCTACTGTGTGTAATGGATGCTTATGCCATTAAAAATCCAGTGACGACTTGAAGCTATTCGTACACATTTCTGTGTAGGAAAGCTCTCTACATGAATAGCTTCGCTTGGCTCTTTTACTAGGATGGTAATAGCTCACCATTGCCAGCAGCAATCGATAACGAACGACCGCTAGTGTGGGAATGTGCCGTTAATATCGGGATAATGATGGATTCCATTATGGGTTTCAGCCGGAGATTATGCAGAACCGAAAAATGTCATCATCATTATCACCCTCAGCGATGGCGAATGCCATTGTCAAGCGTTTTTGGGACTAATGTGCTCCATGTGTCGGATCGATGTGGACGAGATTATGTTTTCCATTTCCAATTTCATCGTTCCATGAAGTGCAGGGAGTATTACAGAGGTGAAAGCAGGGGGCTTTAATATTGTGGCTCTCTTTCTCTCTCTCTCTCTCTCGGAATTCCAGAACTACGATGTTGCAAGATCGAGCATCGAACGGTCGTTGACGTGATGGCGAGGAATACGGATGGAAATGCAGTAACTGCACTTCAACATAACAACAACCCATCGCCAGACAACCTAAAACATGAAAGCATAGAAGGAAGAGCATCTCCTTATCAGCTGTCAGCCGCCAGGTGCTCGGAATGTTCAATTAGCTGATTGATTCAAGTCTATTCCTTGTTTCGTCCTTCACCGAGAATGGTCATTGGACCCGTGGGTCCCATTTGGATAGCATTCAATTGCACGCGCCAGTTCAGTGCGGAGCATAACTCACGGAACACTTTTATGCGTGTTACTCTCAGCCAACGTATGCACACGCGAATCCGCAAACACAACACAACCTCTGGCAGCATTCAAATAGCTCATCGGGGAGTATGGTCTATTAGCAAACGATTCACTGAAGGGGATGGAATCCGCCAGCTGCTCGCTGGAGTTGAAAACATGCTGGAGCTACACAACGATGACCGTGACCTCACTTCTCGTGCAGGTGTTGCTTCTCGACGCTTCCCATTCTTCAACGGCGCTTCCAAAAGCAAAGCACGAGATCATCTTGTACCCGCCGGAGGGGGCCTGCAGGACGAAAAAAGGAAGCATTGGTGCGTGTGCGAGCGTCTGCACGCCATGAAGAGGTCGGTCGTCTTCATTTTCCTTTCCACCAACGTGGTTTTTGATCAAACACGAACGAAACCCTCCCTTCACTCGGATCGGAGTGCTGACGGACGCTAGGAGATTAGAATCAGGTCGTTGTTGTCGTTGACTGGCTTATCCAGTTGCTGAAGCCACCGATTGATTTCGCCCGCGGCGGCTGAGGGTGGTTCGTGTGCGGTGTCTTCATTTTGTGCGACGCAAACCTTGACGCTGGCGAGTGTGGTGCCGGCGAGGACACAGACTACGAGCTGGAACGGTATTGAGCTTTCAATTTTTCCATCTAGTCACCGAGCGAACAGCAGAAGCAGCTTCAAGTATTTCACAATTTCACTTTGGTTTCGCATGTGGTGCGGACTCACATACACAACAGACACACACATAAACCGCCTGGCCAGGATTGATTGTCAAGGCGATTCTCAAAGGGGAGGAGTGGGAAAATTTCATTCTTTTCCCCGGGAATGCGACAGATATGCTCAATATCAACCACCTAGAGAGGGGACAGTGAACGATATGGAATTGATTTGTTGAATTGTTTGCATATATAATCCAGCACCGGTTCAGCACTACGGCAACATACCGGGGCTTGGTGAAGCTTTGGTGTGATGCTGTCGATTGTTTAGCATCGGATCGGGTTTGCCATTCGTCTATCTCTTCTATCATGCGAGAGCGCAAATCTTACGGGAATTCCCAGGGTTCTCTAGACCGGCTTAGCCTTAGAGATTGTTTTCTTGGCTGCCTTGACCTGCCAGGGCGTCTGCCACCTGCGCACCAGGTTCACCATCGCCACGGTGAAGGTTTGTTTGCTAATCCGGGCTTTCGGGAATCACTCCAAGCAAATAGGAGGAGGCAAAGCATCACGGTTGTAGCACCGCGCGGATCGTTTTGTGAACAATCCGTGTGTTCCATCCTCCCATTTGAAGGGGCGTTAAGTTGACTTGTACTGCACTCCTTCCCCAGTAGGTGAGCATCCTAGGAAGTAACAACCTTCCTACCGTTGCTGGTGTTGTTGTAGTTAGCCACCACGACCAACCACCATCGTTGCCCGTCTGGGCAACACTTGTGCCAGCAAACGGATCTTCGGTCCTTGCGGTTGCGGTTGAATGTCTTCCGCGCTAGTGAGGCATCAACTTGTGTGCACCTCGAACACCCGCCCGGTATCCGCCCACCGGTTAATGTACTCCCTCTCTCTCTCTCTTTCTCTCTGGGCTTTCCGAAAGCGAAAACGACCGGAAGAAAGTGGGCTGTCCGGAGTAGGAAAACGTGTGGTGCACGTGTTGTGTTATATGGCCAGCACACAGCCGTTGTTATGGTGCTGGCACGCAGTGAAGATTTCCCGGAACCCCGACAAAAATGTCAACAATGGTGCTGAGCATGGCATAATTTATGGTGTTTCGGTATTTACAGGCTTCAGTGCCAGTGGCGCAAAGTGTGCAAGGGACCGTGCACCGCAATGCCGCCGTCGTCTGCGTTGCTGATGCCCGCTGACACTAAGGAGCACATTTTTAGTACAAATGCAGACACACATTCATGCGCACAGAGAGCGAAAGGGAGAGCAAGAGAGAGCGCTGTTAAAGGCGGGACTGGTCGGTGCGTGGCCACTTTACGGGGGCGAAGGAGAACAAATATGTGCTAGCGTGAATGCAGTTTGGCAACATTTGCCACCACGGTTGGGGGCCCGTTTGGTGCTGAAGTACCATGATAGCGTGTATGTCCCCCCCCCCCCCTGGGGGAGGGCGGAAACCATTTGTAGCGGTCCCTGGCGGTGTTTCGTGGCGTAGCATCACCACTAATGTCGGCCAGCAATGGAGACGTAGACGTAGAGCTCATAAATAAATGCATTCATATGACGTGTAATGGTTTCCTGCAGCGCACAACCAGACACACACAGTCTCACAGACGCGCGCCCGACAATACACTCGACAGATAAGTTGGTAGTTTTGGGCAGCTGTCAACCGGGGGCGCCCACTTCCAGGAGCCACCCAGGAGCGAGCCCTAATGTGAGCCCAAAGTCTCGTTGTCGGGAGTTACGGACTTTGCCCTTTTTATTCGTCTTTATCGCGCACTCGCACCCACGTCCCCCGACTCCTTTCCTGTCCTTTTTTTTTATTTGTCTCCGTTGTTTGTTTGGATGCACTCCATCCGATGGCGTCGTCCTTGAACTCGAAGTCATATGAAGCCCCGGGAACCGGGAATCATAATATTAAAGCAGCGAGTCTTTCAAGATCGTGGCCCCCGCTCGACCCCGGGTTTTGGCGAGGTCGTGGCCCACCTCAGCCTGTTGCCGTGTCTGCAGCCATTCTTCTGGCGGCAATGGCGGCGGATATTACTTTCCTTTCGCCGGTGTAGCAACAGTAGCAAGCAACGGCAGCAGCAGCAGCAGCAGCAGCAACAGAGCTTCGGAACCTTCAGGGCTAGGAAATTGAAGACTTTCACGAACAAAGGGAATCATTTTCGGATTTTGATCCTCTCCCACCCACTCACCACGACGGAGAAATACCAACACGGTATTCGTCGAAAGGCCCTGGCTATTGTCCTCGGTTGTCTCGCTCGTCGGCGAACAAAAAAAAAAAAAAGAAATGCCCACGATGGATGACGCCATTGAAGCGGCCGCCATTGCTGCCATTTTGCTGCAACGATTGTTTGTTTGCTTGCCGATTGTAATGTAGCTGCTGAATGCGGGAGAACGACCGTACTAGATGGTGCCATGGTGGCAAGTGTCCTTGCGCCTTTCACTGCTCGCCGACCGAGGACCGAACCGGTGGTGGTGGCCTCATGACTGATGCCATTTCCACCATCGGACCATACAGCGGGTAGCGGGTCTCTCAGTGCCGCCGCTCAGTTCTTCCATACCAAAAACATCTCTCCCGTTGACCCAAACGTCCCTTGGCTACTCAACTCATTGTGCAATCATTAGGTGGCGTTTAGGGCAACCGCGTGGAGCATTGCAGCAGCGCAAGTGGTGACGACGACCACGTGGCTACGCTACGCTGATGCCAACACGAAATGACTTCAATCCCATCGGAGTAGCATTCCGGCAGCACGCCAATCTATCTGCTACACGCGCTGCACGGTGGCGGCGGCGGCGTGCGAACTGTCAACTGGATCACTATTAATAATGCTAGGCGCTGGGCGCAACAAAGTAAGAGCCTCCGGGGGCCGTGGTGCACAGGCAAGCAAGCAAGCACGAGGACTCCCCCAAAGAGATTGCGGATGCTGCCAGCTGGAAAGCTGGTGTTATGATGAGTCCTCTCACAGTCGACGGACCATCAGACCGAGTGACATTGACTGCTTTGTACTGCGCCGTCAAGTGAAGATGAGGATGCGGACGGTGAGTGATGGCACCGGGATGTCGGAAACCCTTCTACCCGGGCCAGACAATGCGTTCCGTGCCCGAGCGTTCCTGGGGAAGGTTTGAAGTCGAGAATGATGGTGGTTCCGGGTGCCGGGCGCGGAATCTCGCAGCACATGTAATGTATCTTCGCATCGCGGTGATGCTGGCATTGTTATTGCATCGATCGGTGGTGGCATGGTGTGCAAAAAGGGGGCTGTTGAAGTGGGAAGGGAAGCTGTAAGAAAGTGAGATGTTAGCGCGTGGATCATAAATCATGTTGAGCGTTCACTCTCGGCTCTCAACTCTCGGTACTCGGTAGTCGGTGTTGTACTGCCGGAGAAGTCATTTGTAAATGTTTCAACAAGATGATCATCGCTTGTTATGCTTTTAGGAGCCGAACAGGGACCTTACCCCCCGCCTTCGAGTATTCGCGATAGATTGGAGTGGTTTGGAGTAGAAAGTAGCAATTTTGACAGAATTCGGATTGGCACATCTCTCTCGAGTTTCACCTGCATTTATGACGTTCGCAAAGTCGGTGAACGAAAAAGCGAGAACGAAATTAAAATAAATGCAATTGTCACCTCTGTTCTGGCCCAACGGGACTAAACCGTTTAATGGCGTGGACCTTTTTCCCCGTAATGCAATTCACTCAACCAACCAACCAAGTACCACGTTGCCCATCGTGACAAATCAAGCCCCCTCCCCGGGGGGGCAAGTGCCTGCCCGTGTGAACAGCAAACCATTTTGTGCTCCTCTTATTGGTGCGAGCTCAAGCATACGCACACCAGTGCGGCGTGCGGCGTGGATTGAATTGAACCGAATCGAAATTGTAAAATGAAATGAAACGAAATCACTCTAATTGGTACACAAATTTCGGGAAATAAATTTCAATTGCGTTTCGCTCGCCGGTTGCACACTACCACTACCTGCGCTTTCGTTGCGTTGGTGTTTTCTATCCGCCCACCTCCGTACTGGTTCGTGTTTTTGTCCAGTGGCAGACTGGGTTTAGTCCAGCGAGCAGAACCGTGTCGATGTACGGAAAATCTCTCCACAAAACGAAGGTCCTTGTTTCTGAACCGGAAATCGGGATGTTGAGCACTAATAGTGGGATCGGGGGACGGGGGCCTTTTTCGGTTTGGTTTCGCTGGATAGAGCTGCGGTTGGTTAAGGCACTCGGGCTGGCTAGTAGGCCCTCCTCCACCCTTTTATTGGCTAACCATTTATCACCCACCAGGAACCGCCAGGCGTACCCAGTTCTCAGCCAGCAAAACAGTGCAAACACGTCGTCCGGGCGGAAGCATTTGCCACGCTACGGTGCTCGAACCAGGGGGGGTGCGAGGGCAAGGAGAGTGGTAAAATTTTCCAGCTGAAGGAGGCTTAATTAAAATTGCGTTATTAACTAAGTGCCATCGAGTGGCGGTGAGCGGCGGCGCGGTGGATGGCGCGCCGGTGGTCGGTTTAGTGTTTTACCCCGTCGTGCCAGTGACCGTACTCTAAGATGGGTCTAGGGACGGGGCCGCTACTAGCTACTATCCACCGCATTTTGTATGCGAGAAACGTGATAAAGACCCTTGTTAGGCGAGGGCGTGTGGGCCGTACGGTGACAGCAGTGATTGTATCAACACAACGAACGAACGAACGAACGAACGAACGAACGCAACTTAATGTATCCGGTAATCATCCGGGCGACGGAGACACGTGCGTTCCACACGGGTACAGCTAGGTTTTCCTCGGTCCTAGATCCTATGTAAACACCTGCCACCGTAGCAAGAAGCGTCAACTCCGGAGATGTCAAACAGTTTGGAAAGCACGCGGGCACACGGGCACCCGGGGGGTATATAAATTGAGAGCTCCAAAGCGTCCTCCCTCGGCGACGGGGATGACAGGCGTGTCGGTTCATTGGAGATCAGGATCCACACCGAGTCCCCGCGTGAGTAGGGCACGTAACTGTCACTGGCCCGCACAACGAGTGCCTTTCATGCGTCATCCTTTTCCCGTAGTGCGCATTTAAGCAACTAACGGCTTACGTGCACAGCACTGCTTACAACTATTGGAAATAATGCACTTTTTATCCTCCTATTATTGAATTTCAAACGCGGAGACAGCTTTTCAACTCCGTTGCGTTGGTAACGTTTGCTTTGTGGCTATAGTTGGCTGTTGCCCTTTTCTCGCCACCGTTACCAGCGCAACGCAGTTAGTGGAAGTTGCCGCCGTTGCTTCTGTTGCTTGTACTGTTGGCAAGTAGTTCTTGATGAAAATGATCAGTCATGCAGACAGAGAGAGAGAGAGAGCATCTTGACTTTCTTGATAGTTGGCTGGCTGGCTGGCCAACCAACCCGGTTAGCAATGAGCGTAAAATTGCGATATTATTGAACGAACCATAAATAGCGAGTTGCCTCCGATATCGAGGTTGCGACGGACGGTTTTTGGTGAACCGACAACAAACATAAACGAAAATCATCGTCCCAGCGATGGCAACCAAAAAATGGAAGGGAGCTGGGGAGGAGAGGAAGCATCGTGCATTGATCTTTCAATCTCCCGTGTCTCCGGTGGCATCGGGCAACAATCCCGGTGGGGGGGGGCAAACGATGGCATTGGAAATAGATCCAATCAAAAAGGTGGTTGTGATGGTGGGATGCTGCACTGCACACCAATTTTTGGGGGTGGAGCGGGAAACTCCTCACAGTTCGTCTTGGTCCCCCGTTGGATTGTTCTTTTTTGTGCGCTACTGGCATGCTGGCATGCTGGCGTTGCATGCATCACGATGTTTTGGCCCCATTTTGATTCCATGTCATCAGCATTATCCCCGTCACCCTCGCCCGGTGGCCGACCTCATATCACCGATCCAAAACCGATGCCCTCCGCACAATCGGGGGCATGCATCGTGTGAGTAATGGTGTGGCCATTCTTCTTGCAAATATTACAAACATTGCCAGTGGCCGAAGGGAAGGGGGAGTTGCATCTGATTTCGATCGAACTCATTTATTCATCCAATAAGTCCACTTTCTTTCCCCTGGCACGGTGGCTACGGGACGATCGGTGGCCGACGCCAGACACATCGTTACTGATTGGAAATTTGCATTCGGGAGGGTCTGTTGTGCGGAGAAGAGTGCCTCCTTTGGCGAGTGTGTTTGAGCATGTGGGAATTGATTTTCATTCTGTTTGCGATAATGAAAATTACATGCTCCGTCTTGGGCGGTGGGTGGGCTACGGGACATTCCTGGGGTCCGTTCGCTCCGGCCAAGACGGCGGTTATGGTTTGATATTGTAATGAACAGCGCAGCGTCAGTTGCAGAAGTTGGATTCGTGCGCGCGATCAAGCGATTTTTCATAATGTCGCAACACTCTACAATGTTGGTTTTGTGGTACTGCAAAAAAGGATTGACGTTTAAGGTTTGATGGTGAAAGTATGTCTGAAATTTTGAAACAGATCTCAGCTTGTTCGAGGTTGATGGTACTCGAATGGTTTAGTTTAGTTGTTCTAGCAATCCAAAGTAAACTAAGCTAAAATAATGGTTTTGAGCAGTTGGTTTTGATTGCAGGAGCGTCCCTGGAAGGATTTATATCCTAAAACAAATGTATAATTTTTCAAATCAGTTTAGATAAATCTACAAAATCAGATTACAAAGGGGATAACAGGGTTTCGGTTTATTCAAATTTTTAATAACGCGTGTTTAAGATTACCTTTACAAACCTTTAAATATTCGAAACAAGAACAAAGGAAAAATACGGTAACCGATGGGCGTCTCCAAGCGGTTTCTATTATTTTATGGGAATTTCAGGATTTTATCAATCTTGTGGTTACAAGAAAGAATCCACCGTTCATCAGTTCCAATAGAAACGAATAGATCATTTCTATCAATTTATAGACACATTTATAAAAGATTCCAGATAATAGGTGAACATTTCATGCAACAAACCGAATTCAGAAAAATGTTGCAACCATACCTCCCTGTTACCGAATTTCAGTCTCAGTGAAATTTATTTTTCTCTTCTCTAAATGCTGCTGCCATTCTGGTTGGAAACGACCCCACCGGATCCCTTTAGTGTAGGTGTGTACGCAAAACAGATCTTCAGCTTACGGCAACGAGCCGCAACTCAGCGCAATGCTTGGCGTGCTGCATTCGCATTGATTGCCTCCGAAGCAACTCCAATAAAACCAATCAACAATGCCATGAAAAATTGAAATCCACCGCTCGAATGACAATTACATTCAATATTTGCAACGTATAATTTGATTTCTGATTCCCTGTATCGTTTTGCATTTATATCGAGTTGCCAGGCTCCGGAGATACGTCCGCTTACTTCTTTTTCGAATCGAAGAAGAAGAGATTACTGGTGGCTTAGGAGGGCAATGGACCTTGAAAGTTCGATCTGCATTCTTAACAGACGAAATATGACTCGGGAAGGTTGTCGTCATACTCTTATTGGATATTCTTTCGGAAATTGCATAGCAAGATGAAGGCAGCAGCTTTTCAGACCTATATTGCATTCTAGTAGCATTCCCAAATACTCCCTTTTCTTTTCGATTTGTTTTTTGTAATTGCCATTTGCTTGTAATTGACTAGGAACGTGAAACGTTTTGCATGTCACTCAGTTTTGTCAGCATGATCTAGCTACATTCCATGGAACTGACGCTCCGTGAGCAGTGATGTAAAAGCATGTTCTTGGCGATAGGAGTAGCGCAAAAAGGCAAATCAAATACGGTGACAAAGCCGGCTCCATTCCAGAATGATGAACATTACTTTTCCCCTGATGCATGGCATCATCCTGGCGTCGCTTCAGTGGAATTGTATTTGCGCAATCAGAACGCGGATAAACAAACGCGAGCCGGCACCTTGGCGAAGCACATCAGCGTCCGCTTTTTGGCACTTTGCGTAATATCATCAAACGTGGTTCCAGCTCGATGATGTTGCTGCTGCTGCCGCCGCTGCCACCAGGGCAACTGTTAAGCGGCTTTGTAATATGGTAAGTGAATGGGATGATACCGGCTTCGGGCTGCCCGGGGGGGGGAAGCCCATGTGCTATGTGGGCCACGGTAAAGCCCGTGATTAATGTGCTCGTGCCGTTTGACCTTCGCCTTGACGTGACGAGAGATTTTTGTTTTATGACGAAGATGGCGAGCCAGCCAGCCAGCCAGCCATGGCGAGGCACGGCACAGCAAACAACACGAAGTGTGGCCCTCTCCCAGACATGTGTACAGTTGCAGTATCTGTGCGTGGATAATTTTTCTAAGATGCTGGAAGCGCCGCCAAATGCCCTTCATTTTTCACGCATGTGAATGATTAATGAATGCATTTGAAATGAAGCACCGATGGGCTGCGGAAGTGTAGTGGGAGGTAGTAGAGAGTGTAAAGTTGGCAACATAACACTTTACGTTGGCGTGAAGAAAATGGGCAGCAAAAACTGCAGTACGCGAGTAAGGCGCGAGTAAGTGGCGGAACAACAACATCCGTCAACGCCCCGGGACCAGTCTTAAAGCAGAAGTGGTCCGAACCTCTTTGATGTCGGTTTGGGAAATGTGCGAAGAATGGGGCAGATTTGTGCCAATTATCCTTTCCGTGGCCGGGAATCAACGGGAGTTTTTGGTAAGTATGGTGTTCATTGCAAGTTTTAGTGCTCGCAATTTGTTGTGAGAGAGGGTTATTGTGCGATGATGTCTTCTTCTAAAAAGACTAATTGTCGTTGGCATCTCTTAAAGTGAAAGGTCTAGGTGGAAATCCGATCGAAAATATCAATAAACCACATTACGACCTAAACAATAAGATCACATTAACAGTTTATGAAAGTTTACAAAGAGTTGTGACCACCTCTGAGGGTTTTGGAAACATCGTTGAGTAGAAATGTGTTAGATTTATGATTTCGAGGCCAAATGGTTCCCAACATGGCTTCCCATCAGAGAATCCCAAGGGAACGGGAAAGGTTATGGTGAACGTAGATCAAAACATGTATCTGAGAGACCTCGTAAAACATCACAGGGAAAAGGCTGAGTGACATGTTAATCTAAAATGAAGGTAGAAACAAACATTACGTCAAAAACCACCAGCAATCCGAATGAATATCCCAAAAACATCTGGTCGCCAGGAACATGTTGTTCAGTTAATGATTATACAACACATACAGCATAGACTAACGATATACAATCGTTATGGGATTGTCAATGGCACTCCATAAGACGTCTTGTGCTTTTATGTGTAACCTTCGCTTGAGCCTAGTTACGATAAAACTATATTCGTAGCTATTGCGCGGTTAGAAGGTAGAATGATCAATTTCTCGCTCTATTGTATCGGAAAAGTACTTTACAAGTAGAATTGTGAAAATCGGATTGAATGCAAATGCTTTGTGAGAATCACAAGCATCGCAGAGTCAGCACATTTACTGTTGTGCTAAGCGGAACCGTCACCGTTGTATAAATATTCCGACGCAGATTCCAGCAGAAGCAAAATTAACTAAAGAGTCTTCACTAGCGCCGTACTGTGCCATAATTTCCCGGTATTTATTGAATTCCG
Organism: Anopheles aquasalis; assembly: GCF_943734665.1. Classification (NCBI taxonomy): domain Eukaryota; kingdom Metazoa; phylum Arthropoda; class Insecta; order Diptera; family Culicidae; genus Anopheles; species Anopheles aquasalis. The sequence continues at coordinate 64,877,260 of NC_064877.1, read as the reverse complement.
ATACTCTCGCGGTTCTGTAAATAGATCATGAAACAGCACCCAGCACCAGCACCAGGCATTCATTAAATACCTTTCCCTGTAAAACCGACATTTTTTCCCCGGTTTGAACGAAAAGAAGCTCACCACCAACAGGCACAGGCGGTGGTGAGTGTAATGCATTATTGCAAAACAGCATGTGGTTTGGAACATTAACCGAGCTACAACAGCGTGCACAGCAGTAGCATTCCCACTGTATGACGCTCTATAATTTCAAAACTGCATTACCGGCGTGAGGCGAGTAGAGGCATCCGACTCGAAGCATCGCTAGCGCTTTATTGTTGAAACAATGTGTACCCGAACCGGCAGAGCAAATTCCGGTGGGAATTTCGGGCGGTACTTTGCGTTGCTCTTGAGCCAGGAGAAAGGAGAAAATATGGTGCCCGCCGGCCAGGCCAGTGTAGGTGACAGGTGGAGTGACCATCCATGCCGCGTTGGTGGAGCAGCCCGACCGACGGAACGGACAGGCTGGCGGCCAACTGACACAAGACACGACACCTCCCGAGAAATGGCAACAGCCGCACTCGGCTCGTTGACCATAAAATCTCTTTTGGCAGCCGGCTAAAGCCCAAGCCGGCCTCCCCACCACCCCCCCCCGTGGAGCTTAGCCATCCCGTTGGGAATGCTCATTGAACCTACAGCCACTCGCGCACTCACGCGGTGCTTTCTCGGTCGCACGAGATACAAAAGAAGCTGCAACCAAAAATGAAAAGAAAAAGAGAAACCGACACCGAGGCGAAGCTCCTTGCCGGGATTACCGGCTATCTCGGGCTGGTGCTGATGGTGGTGAGTTTGGCGAAGTGTCCAGCCATAAGGTAAATAAACGGTAGCCAACCAGACCGAGTCGGTACTACCAGTTGAAGAGTGCTTAAACCGTAGTGTTTATGTTGAAGTAAATGTCTCGGGGTTTTTCAGTTTTAATAGAGGGTTTTCCAAATGGGTTTTCTCGTGCATCCCGCGCACCGCTACCATTGCCACGACCGGAGTGGAGTCACGTCGCACCGTGGTTTTAATCCGGTTGGTCGTGTAACCGGGCTGTCGGTGAGCCGGGCTCATATCGGAGGTAAAAAAAATGGAAATGAAAGCAAGTTGGCCACTAGGGACGCGGTCCGTTGGATTATGAGATGAGATACGAAGTAAGGAAGGAGTAGTTGTGAAGCCGGAAGTGACACCGTGGCGCCGCGGTTGGCGCCCTAATTACCTGGCCGAATGAGCCTCCGAGTAGAGCCGTGAACCGTGAGCTATGGCGGTCGCGGTCGCGGGATGGTGCGGACCCACCCCCCCCGGTTGGATGACAGAAATCAATTTAATTTATTTAACAAATTTCCTCGCACTTATGCAGTTTATGCCGCGGGGTGGGTCGTAAATGGGAGGCTTGTTAGGTGCGTTAGAGGTTATGGTACCGCTTTTCTATCATCCCCATTCATTCGCTTTTAAGTGAACCTCTAAAAAGGGGTTGCAATCAACTAAAGCACGTCCAAGCGTTATCGCGCAGCCTCCCGGGGGGCGCGGATCTTCGGGTGCGCGGCCGAAAATCAAAAAGATTAAGACCCCCTTCCTCAGCCCTTTAGGCCGGCACCAAATAATGCTCTTAAATTTCCCGGTAATGGCCGCACCGCAACGCAATTTGCCACCGCAATGTCAGCTCCCGGATCCCGATCCCTAGCCCTTTCACCGGTTCCGTACTAATGGGCTGCTGGTGGTGGTGCTGGTGGTGGCCGCACCGGTTGGTGATTAGGAAATTAAGAGGTCGATCGACGGTGAAGGACCCCAGAATGGGGGGAGGGCACCCTGACATTGATGTGACCACTCCTCGGGCAGGTGTGCGGTGTAGGAAAAATGATTTTCCCGACGAAGCACCCGACCCTAATGACCTATCCGCGATGGGTTCTCGTGTAGCAGAAGCGTGGAATTGGTCGCGTTTACGAACCGATCTTCCCCGCCTCTCCCCAGTGGAAGATCCATTGCCTACAAGACTTTTCCATTTCCGACCGATGGAAGGTGCCAGCGAGTGGTACGCTCCTAGTTCCGTTTGGATTGGTTTGGTTGGTGGTTTGCAAGTTTCTGGTTGTACGCGAAAGCGTTTCGTGGGAGCAGCTTTTTGGGATTTTCAGGTAGTTCCACCAAGAATTCAAGTTGGGACAAAGATAGAAAAAATGTGATTTTGAGAAGATTTATGCTGCTCGCTCACTTTTGCTTCGTCTTCGTCATGTCCGTTCCCGTCATAGCCAGAGCGAGCACGGTCGACCAAACCGGATTATTGCTCGTTCCGTGGAACAACTTTATGGAACAGCACTGAACTATGGAGATGAAGAGGATTGAGTTGGTTCCTGCGCTTTTCTCGTTGCTTTTTTCCTCGCCCTCGCCCATTTTGGTTTGCTCCAGCACCTCGATTGGAAAGCAGCAGGGAACTGGCTGACCGCCAAAAAACCGGAGAATGACATCCTCGCATAATGCGTCGTACAGAACAAATGCCGAGCGTAACGCCGATAGCAACCTATCGGCTCGACTACTGTGCATGCAAGCTTAGCATAAGCTGTGACGGCAAATGGCTAAGCTGTTGTAATCTATTTTACTTCGAACGGGCTGAGCTCGAGTTCCGAGCGAGAGTGTGCCAGGGCGCATTGGTGGTCGGTAGCGCAATCACGAATGACCAACGCATTATACCGCTTGGTTGAGCATACCATGTCAAGCCGCTGCTGGTGCTGCTGTCCGACCAGCTTTGGTGTCGCTGTGGCGAGGATTCGAAGCACCAAAAGTATTGCTCATCAGCACGGTCCAGACGACGACGACGACTGCTCGGTTTGTCCATAGAGCCACGACGATGGGATTGACGACGACGACGAAGGACGTAAGTAGGAATCGATGTTTTTCCATTTTTCATACTTCGCCAACCGATAAGAAAGGAGAAGAGGACTACCGTTCCACCGGTTCGTTGGGAGGAAAGTATTTTGGTCAATAAGTGGGTAAGCGCCGTTGGTGCGTTCCAGCGCAGAAAAACGACTGCTGGTGCCAAACGTGCATAGCGAGAGTGTTGCTTCGAATTTACTCCACCGGAATGGTGGTGGTTCGTGTATTGAAGCAGCACTTCAATTCCTGCGTTCCATCAAGAAGGGTGTTTCAACGAGCGAGTGCGATGGACAGTTTGTCGGATACGGATCAATCAATGCGCCTGTTTTTTAAGGGAAACGATTTTGTATGGATAACTGATTTAAGAGAAAGCTTTACTTGAAGTACATCGTTTGGCCAATACATGATAGCTACGGTAATAGAAACTAACATTTTGAAATTCCTGGGGTTTTTCAATGGGAATTTCGATCTATAGGAAGAGAAAATTAGCAAAGCCATCATTTTAGACATGCTCGTCGAAAGTAGAAACTTGTTATGAAGGAAATGGAAAAGCCTTAAGTGTCAGCTTTCACTAGTAAACATTAGGTTGTTCGAGGATTTCAACGATATATAAACACGTTCTGCTTCACGAACGGCACGATCTTCTCCGAACCCTTACGTTATTAGCTCCATGATTGGCTGCGCCTAGCATAATGGAGCTATGCACCGTTAGAAGCACGATGTGGTTTGAACGCGTGGTTCGTTGGTAATCAGTTCTAACCGAGCTAAAGTGTTCTTCATTCCTGCAATCATTGCTCTGGTGTGGTGTTCCACCATTGCTGCTGTAGCTGTAAGGTATCTCTTCTGAACAGCGTAAACAATATGGTCTCAAACTACCATGTACGCGTGTGCACATTTTCGATGCATGGTGCATTATAGTTCTTCATTGAAATTCAAATGCACAAGCGTCGAAAGTTTCGCTAGTTCTATTCATTTGGTTTGACAAGGTTTCTTCCGCAAAAACTGTTTATTGCGTTAATATTACTCCCAAAAATGGGAACTACAAGTACATAAAACACGCTACCATTTAGTTAGTTTTCTAGGATTTGTCGTCGTCATTTTACTCAACCAAGCTTAGACTTTATAAAATTTAATTCAATATTGCTTATTGTGGTGCCTAGCCGAATAGCCTAAAGCCAGTTTTTGATGAGAGCCAATTGTTTTCAAGGAGCATATTCCTTACACAGATAAGTGAAATATGCGATTTTAAGTGAAAACGGAAATTGAAATCGCATCAAGCGATAAAATGTTTCTTCTAAACAACGACACAAAAAAAACGTCATAGAACATACGTACATTTTACAACTGGGTCTCTCTTGATCATTTCTTCTTTTTTGATGTATCTGTTGATTTGTTTCTCCTGCAAAAAATGAGTGAAATTGACAACGAATTGAACTTCTTGCAAGTGGAAACTGTCTAGCCTACCCTCCTGATCTCCGCCATTGACAAATGATATACTGTCGCCATCAAATATTAACCGCGATTGAAAGAAGAAATCGATGGCTCGATAAAAGGAAACTATTTATCCGCTTACGACGAGACCATCAAGTAGTGCTTCTTGTTTCGTTTTTTCATCCCAAGCGATCAAAATCAAGCAACGTCTGTTTCCGTTTCAAGCTCACCGGTCTGCGGGGCCAAAGATAATGGCGTCCCAATATAGTTTATCAAATTAGTCCCCCAGATCAATCATGGCTTTCATCAGTAACATCAAAGGCCGCGGGACCGCAATAAGTAGCTTTCATTCCGCTAAGGACACCATCAATCCGTTGGCACACTATCAAAAGATCCGAGAAACCGAGAGCGAACACCGAGTGGTGGAGCGAATAAAAGGAAGTCGAGCCGTACCGGGAGCCGGACCACAATCAGTCGTACGGTTGGAAGTTATGGTTCCACCGTAGTCGTAGCCTATAACGATATAACGATGTTTCTGTGTTCAGTGTTCCAACCAATCGGTCTCAGGCAACTACTGTCGTAAAACAATGCTAGAACAGAGATCCAGCAGCTGGAGAAGAAGAGCAAAAAAAAAAACTATCATCCGTCGACCTCGATTGTGGTGGAGTGGTTTAGCGGCTCTGGAAGCCGAGAAGTTCGAGTGATTCCTTGATTTCCTTCATTTCCGCAATGGCGCAATTCCAGCGAAAATTTTCCCCTCCCGTGTTCCCACCGGCCGATCCGATACCACCGGCCTGAACGGTGGGTCAGGTTGGTGATCGAGAGTTGCGGCGATGATGGTGGTGCGGTCCGCTTCGTGCTTCAACATTCTTTTGATTGGTTTTTATGGTCATCATCAGCAGCTTGTTACAAATGTTCCTCCGGTTCGGTTGGCTAAGCTCGCATCGTTTAGTTTTCGCCGCAGCTTTTGACATTTTTATTTCGAACGACGTTCTGGTCAAGCGCCCAGTTGCCGCACGCCGTTCACTGCTGTCGCGTGGGGTTTGACTTCATTTTTTTTCCCTTTCCAAGCATTCGCTCCAGAACATGGCAGCAGCAGAATGAGCAGAAGGAGCGAAAGAAACAGAAGGAGCAGTGCAAACGGTATCTTTTGCGGCTTCAAGATAGGAGGTCTGAGCGAAGCGAGTCCGAAGTGTGGACGGAGGTGTGAGTGAGGAATGTTAGAATCAGTTTTATTGCGCTACTCAATTTGCTGGTTGCTGGCGACAAGTTCATACCGAGCGTTGGTGGACTCGCGCTGGTGGACTCGCGCTGGCGGACTCGCGCTGGCGGACGCTCGCTGGAGTCGTAATAGTTTTTCCGAGTTTTTCCTTCTGCATCATCGCGGCCACCATCGCCAGCACGGCCGTCAGCAGCAAGGTCGTCATTAAGGATGTCAATCGTGTACGTGCCGGGAAGTCAACTGGAGCTCGATCCCCCCGAGCAAACCACCGGACGATGATGACGATGCACTCCCGCCGGGATTGGTTGCGGCAGGCGGTCAAGCGAATGTCAAGCTGTTTGTAGGGCAACGGAGCAAGCAACGGCCAATCGATGCTCGGTGTCTGGCATAAGATGTTTACCGTTCGTTCGGTTCCTCGGTCGAAGCGACTCTAACAAACAGCACCGCCAGGATACTCAAGTGATGATAGTGGCATCGTTTGTATCACAGAATGGGACGAAAACAAAGTGTCCGGTCATTGAGCGTAAAGAAGGGATGGAGCAAGTGATAGCAACTATTTATCATACCGCTTCATTGACACCGGTGACGGTTTTATATTTTCGTTTCGCAGCTCTCCAGAAATAGGACAAAGGTGCGATGGTACGCTCGCTGGCGTACGTTTGTTATTAAGCCTTAGGAATACTGTTTGGGCTTCTCAAAATCGCCACCCGAAAACGTAGAAAATATGACGCGAATGAAGTGAAGGACAATTTTGAAATAAACAAGATTTCATCACGCCGGAAGGTATTCCGCGAAGGACGCTTGTCATTTGCATTTAGATGCTGGCCGCGAGGTGGAGCGTGTTTTCATCACGGGAGAGTTGTGGTGATGAATTACCTTCCGTGAAGGGCAGCGGAAAAGTAAATCCGGGATAGGCCGACTCATTTTCATCTCGTTTTGGTGGTGATTTAAGAAAATCCGCTGTGATCCGCTTTGGCTTTGTGTCACTAGAAAATGTATCCCGTACATTCGCGCGCGTCAATTAATCGAATGGAGCATTTTTTTTTCAATCGTTCAAATGCATAAAAAGGCATAA
>NC_064877.1:64860646-64863146 GCF_943734665.1 Anopheles aquasalis | reverse complement strand
TAAAAATGAAAAATGTTCGCCACATCTCAATTCAAATGTGAGCGGGTGAAGAATGAGCGTGGCAAAAGCGTGTCAAGTTGAAACATTTTTGTTTTGAAAATCTGCATAAGAGCAGTTTCTGGCGCTGTCGAAATGACGTCGACGCTGTACGTAAGCTCTTCGTCAGCTTCTGCTAAATCTTGTTGAATTATTTATTTCCTACTCCCTCCTCACATTTGACGGGATGAAAAATGCTGGATTTTTCGCCAAAAAAGTATCATCAACTCGCCGACGCAGTCTTTACTGTAAAGTTTTGGCTTTCTCTGGCTTAGGGTGTGTGGGTGCCGATGTGGAGCTTTTTATTTATTTCACGAAAATGATAGTTAAACTATGTCGTACCCCTTTTCTTGCGACGATATGTCTTCAACGGGCTCACCAACATCGTCGAGAACTCTCCGTTCGGGGGTGATTTCTCTGGGGAACCTTTCCAGAAGTGTTGGCTACGCTGCGTTGCCTCTGAAAATGAGTCGTATAAAGTTTGTCTATCGCTCAACTGGCGCGTTAGCAGGACGAAGAGTGATCATGTCCATTTCTCACAGCTGACGAATGTAAATATTTAACAAAGCCACACGACACTCTCGATTCGTTTTTGTATGACTCAATGGAACTCAAACGAACTGTATAAATTTCTTTGAAAATATTCAGCAATGGCTAGTGTTTTTATGCATAAATCAGGCATAACATGTGGAACAAATGAAGGTAGATGATTCATTTCAGCAGGTAGCATGTTCGGTAAAAGATACAGATCTCATCTTTTTAATAATTAACAGTCATATAAAGAATCGTAAATCGTAATAACATATGAAACAGATGAGATTAGGAACTATTGTGTAACATTCGAGTTTTCTCAGCATTCCAGTTTTCAGGAATTATTTGCAAAGCATTGTATGTATGGATTATTGTATGGAGCGCTATACAACAGACGATACCATAGTGTTGTTCTACGTTTCTTATTTGAATGCTAGATTAAGGACAAATTGTTTATGAATTTCATGTGAAAAAGTATTAAATACATTATAGTCTGTTCAAGATGCTTTCCCGTTTTTCTCATCAACTGAGGTTGGAGAAAGTATTGTTTTAAGATTTGCATAACATATCATAATAACACTGATACAGATAGTGTTCGAAATGTACACATCATGCTGTCAGAAAATAAACCAGAAATATTTCATTTAAAATCTTCACAATTTTACCACCAACTTACACGTTTGCTGATTGAAAAGCGAAAACAATATGATTTAGATAAAAAAAGCCACGAAACCCCCTAAAAAGGGAAACGAACCTGCTGACCAATGGCCATCATCATACCGGTAACGTTCGCCCATAAGTTTGTGCCCTCCGAGGCACATACGAGCACTATCTGATTGACACTAACGAATTGACAAACATCAATCGAATAAAAGCAGAAATGCTGCGTCTCCAACGACGGTTCTCCGAAGAACACTGCCGAATTAACGAAACCAGAGTTGGTGGAGAAAAGGTTTCAATGTTCCAGATCGGTGAACGAAGACAGAGAAGCAATGTGATCAAAAACCTAAAGTGTGATAACGGTGAGGATATTCATGAACCAAAGGCTGTGATAAATCACATACATGCATACTACAAGGAACTTTACTCCGCCGAAGCAAGTATCCCGGATGAGTCTTTTGCCTGTGACCGGGTAATCCCTCCAGACTGTGAAGCGAACAACAACAGTATGCAGGAAATCACGTATGAAGAGGTGCTATATGCGATTAAAAAATCGTCACCACGCAAGTCGCCAGGGCCAGATGGTTTACCAATAGAATTCTACCGCAAGACACTGCACGTTATTTGGCGGGAACTCATGCTCATACTTAATGAGGCCAGAAGCGGAACGATCCCCGAGAGCTTTGTTGACGGAGTAGTAGTTCTGGTGGGGAAAAAAGGGGGGGGATCCACCTTGTCTTCCTACCGCCCAATCTCCCTCTTAAATACAGACTACAAACTACTTTCCAGAGTGCTGAAAAAAAGACTACAGGGTATTGTAGACAAATGGCATGTCATATCGCCAACCCAGAAATGCTGCAACAAACCTGGAAACATCTTCCAGGCGGTGCTCTCGGTGAAGGAGCGAATAATAGATCTGAGGCGAAAGAAGCGATGTGGGAAACTTGTTTCCTTCGACCTCTCCCAAGCCTTCGACCGAGTGAGCAGAGATTTTCTCGTCGAAACGATGAAGGCGCTAGGTCTCAACGCGGAATTCGCACATCTGATAAAAATCATCGGTCAGCGTTCCAACTCCCGCGTCCTTGTAAATGGCGTCCTGTCCCAACCCTTTGCGATCCAAAGATCCGTGCGTCAAGGCGACCCACTATCGATGCTCTTGTTTGTATTGTACCTGCACCCTCTCATTAAGAGGCTCGAAGGTATTTGCAGCGACCAGAATGACCTGGTCAATGCATATGCTGACGACATCTCAGTGGTGAGTACTTCCGTAACA
>NC_064877.1:64833146-64843146 GCF_943734665.1 Anopheles aquasalis | reverse complement strand
TTTTGCTCTGTGGTGTCAAAGCCACAACAGCCGCACAGGCACCGACCCTTATACGGCCATTTGATAACACCCGAAGCCTTTTTTGGTGCGCTGGCATTACGAGCACGTTCGCACCATCTCCGATGCTCGATGTGCACGGGCCTGATGAAGGTACCGGTGGCCACCGATCGGCCGTGCCAGCCAACGACCAACGAACTGTGTTGTTGTGCCAATCAATCAAAATTTAAAAGAAACATTACAGTTCCGTACCGGTGCAGCGGGTTTTCGGGAGCCGTTTTCTGCCAGAAGGTAGCGGAACTAGTTTTTTTCCTCTGGCGAGTAACAGTGTTGGGCCCCCCTTTTCGACGAGCGATGAGAATGACAGGCAATTTAGCGATGGATTACGGTGAATCTAAAACTAACATATCACAATTTTCATTGCAACCCATCCGATAAAGTGTAGATAAAGTTTTTGGGTCCCGCGAAGGTCATACTATTGCAAACGAAAGAACTACTCAGCTGTACATGCAATAGTTGACAAGAGATTTTGAGAGAATTGCGTTTAGAGAAGTTTTATTAAAAATGTTAATTGTAAAATGTAATCTCCAGCTCCAGCTATCACGAGGAGAAACAGCTCTTTTTCATTAATGTTCCACGTTTTTACTAATTGTAACAAAGAATGGCTGCTGTGTTCGCATTACTAAGTAATTTCTTGCAGAATTTGATACACATTTGTTTATGGAGCGAGTCTAACGTTCAATTTTGTCTATGGTAAAGCGTTAGTGTTAGTGCATATTTAACATACAAATGAAACAACATTTTACCCAGTTTGTTCGTAGCATTGTTGACACGATTTTATGTTTAAATTTGTTTCTATTGTAACTGTTTGTTTTTACACTGGATTGTTTAGCTCAAACAGCCTGTACAAACTGCACAAACGTGGCAAATATATTTCAGGACAAAAAATAGATTGCATGTATTATGCGTGGTTACCAAGAGCTCAGCATGAATGCAAAGAGTGAATAATTCAAGTGCAACAAACCGTGAAATATACTGAGAAAATGAACAAGTTATGGAGGTAGACACACAGATAAGTTTCTTTTCCGTCAGTACAAAGCTCTTGTCAGTAAAAAGCTCGTGTTGCAGCGTAGAGAATGCATGTATCCCTAGCGACGAAACTAATTTCCAGTCTTCTCTTCAACGAATGTCGGCTTATTCCAGGAAAAGTACCTACAGCGAAGCTAACGCTGGAGTATAAATCCTGAAATGAAACAGTAAATCCTCAAGATGTACTGCTTCGCATTGCGCTGGTACTTGTTTAATTAAAATTAGTAAACTAACATAAGTAAATAGTGCTTCTACATTGGACAATAACAAAGGTTTGTTTGGAATACGTTCGATAATACTGTGGCTCAAACAGTAGTATTAAGATCGAAAACATAGCCATTCCACCACGTTCCTCATTAGTTTAGTTGAATCCATATTGTACATTCCGTGGCACAATAATCAGGTCACCCCCGGGAGGGGGGATGGCGATGGGATGGTGCTAGAGGATCGGCAAAACCACATCGGTACGGCAATACAAGACAGCAACCTCCCCGCAGCATTGCGGTTTTGACCAAAAAGTATCCTTCCACCGAGCGAACCAAACGGTTGGTCCGCTCGTTCAAAAACACTGATGGGAGATGATTACGTTCAACGTGCATTACCCAACGGAGTTTCTCTTTTAGGGTACGGCATTGGCAATGGAAGTACTATCTATCTGTCCCGAGTTTGGTGTCTGATTCGTACTGGAAGCACATGAAGCGATGAGTTTGTTCGCGGGATATCCCGTCAGCAGCTGAAGTTGCCGTCCAGCCGTAGCACTCCGGATCGTCGGTACGTACGTTCCCGTTGGGAACGATCAACCCGAGCGATGCTACCAGGGATTCCACCAAAGTAACAACTTTTACGAAATTAACGAACTGCGCCGTTTGTAATTGTGTGACGCGAATCGCGAGTGATGCGAGTGGTTGACTGGCGTGGTGGAGGCGCCTGGTGGTGGAGGCGCCTGGTGAGTGACGGTTTCGGACGGTTTCAACCGCTTCTGCAAGCGGCCTGGAAGCCACCCGAATCCCGTACCAGTTCCAGTGGAAGCAGTTTGATGTGTTAGCCACGGGGCGGTGTAATCACAGTGTGGAGACTCATTAACGTTTGATGATTTTTGATATTTCTTCGAGCCCCAGCGAGGCAACGGCAATATCACTTGGTACCATGGCGTGGAGCATAATGTTCTGTGCTGCTGTGAAAGCGACAAAATCGGTATGATGGTACCAAATACGGGACAGATGGTACAAGCGAAGCAAGTGACGTCTTTTGAAGTTTAAGTTGCTGGAACTGTGGCAGTGGCTGGAGCATAAACAGAAAGGAGGTTCAGATTGTGACCGACTGACACTATGCGATCGATGGCCTCAATCTAGTGTCTGAAGATCCGATAATCTGTGGTATGTGGTTCATTAAATCAGTGAACAGCAATGCTTTGAGTGCACCGATTCCGAATATCTCATGATGGATTCACAGTGCTTCCAAACAGTCATGGATGTATGCTGGATGAAAGGATTGTTGGTCCCGGTAATGAGTGCGTTGGTTCGTTTACATTTCTCGAAAAGGGGTTCATTAATAATCACCTTTCATGGCATCGACAAGCAGTACGACTATTCCACCGAATTCCAATCCCAACGGATCGAACCATAATCGATTAGTCAGTGGGAATTGAATTGATTTTCATTAGAAATGTTATCCAACCTGCTGTTGATGGCCAACCAAAGATCCGCAGCAGACTACTCACTAATCGAACTGGCAATCAGTGGCACTTGTTGCAGTAATGGAGAAGTCCCGTTTTTCTGACCGAGCATCACGACAGTTCGACGATCGATTCGACCATAAAACATCCAGAGCTGCATTTCCGAAGCAGAAATCCAATCCCGGATAGTGGGAGACATTGTTGGTTGTGGCATCGAGTTTACAAAATGCAGCTAGAAATAATCTAGACGAGTTAAGTAGAAGGGACAAATGGCTTTCATTGTTCCATTTGTTTCCCTTGAACGAAATGCGCACCCAAATCCCCAATCCAACTACGCCCTGCATCATTATCCGGAAAAGTAGAACCCACCGAATAGCTACGCAAATTGTCCTCCGTAACCCTAAAGGGACCATCCCGTTTCCCGGAATGTGCTAACCCGGCACTGGTTGTTCACATCAGCCGTATGCCGTGTGTCTCACCAGAGGCTAATTATGGTTTTGGCATGTAATGTTGATACACATTAACGAATCGCTCGTCAAGGGATCCTTTTCCTTCCCAATCGACCGCATCCTCCATCCTCTTCACGGTCCGGTGCCGTGTGGGTGAGAGAGCACTGCGGAAGGAACGCACTCGCACGGAATTTTCCTCTCCGCTCGGCACAAAGCACAGGAAAAAAAAAGTTGTGACAAGTTGTGAATGTTCTATCCGAAAAAGGTTCACCGTCCACTCGCCACAACAACCAACCAACGGTCGGTTCACCACCAAGTCGGTTTTCCCTTCAGTCACATGCATTCACCCACTCGCACGTGTACGTCAGCGGTTACGGTTATCCGGTAGGGTCGTAGCGCTTGGAATTGACTTAGCATGACCATTTCAAATGGCCACTGCACTGGGCCAAATGGGCCAAATGAAGGGACAAATATGGTTTTGTCAGGCCAGGAGCGCAGATGTAATTAATTATTGCACGATTTATGGACGTTCGCCGAAATTGGCAGATTTTTAAAAGTAAGTTTCCCGTTTGCCTGTATGGACCACTGTTTGGCGGCGCTTCGCAAAGGTGTGTTACCGAAATTCAATTTATTGTTAAAGTTGGCACAGAGAACTTGCAACCCGAAAGCGTCGAAAACTGCCACCGTCACGCGTCCATTCTTCATTCATCCAGGTTCTCAGCCTGGGTGAGGTGAAAATTACGCCGAAGAAAAAGGAAGTTTTTCGTTCTTTTCATCGATTTGATTGAAAGCAAAGAAGGAGGACGGGTGGAGCGGAGGGCCTCCAATACGATGCAAGGGGCCCGAGAAATTCTTGAAATCGAGGGAAAACGGTTTGAAAAGTTTTCTCAAATCTGGCTAACCAGCGCGCTACTACCGGTTGCATACCTTTTGGGTGTGGAGCTTCGCCGTCAAGTTGGCCATCGAGAACTGTAAGTCATGTTCGCAGCCAGCCGTTAAGCCGTTAAAATTGCAAAAAAAAATCACGAATAACACAGACAGAGAGCGTAAAAGAGAGAGCTAGGGAGAGCAAAACCATTAGGATGGAAAGTTTTTTTTATTATTTTCTTTCGTGTGCGTTCGGCTTTAGGTTGTTAATAGATTTTGCAAAACTTTCATGTTGGATCGGGATCTTGGCAAGGCGTTTTCCGATGACGTACAAAGCCTTTATTGAACTCACTGTTGCTGGCCCGGTGGATGGGTTAGCCCCCGGAGAGGTACTTACTTACAACCCAGCATCACCGGCATCACCGGCCATTTCAAAGTCCTTCCAATGGCAAAAAGAAGGCACCTTGACAGTGGTGCTCGGATCGATGCAGAGGAGGTTCCATTTCTCCCTTCTTTCCCCAAAAAGACTAACAACGCATCATTAAGAGAGCGAGAGATAGATACGCACCCCACCAGAAACCCCGAAAATAGCCAAAGCTCGATGGATTGTTTCGATCTCGTGCTTCGAAGTCCGAATGCAGGATGAGCAATACCTTCCGAAGAGCCTTGAAACTTTTGCCCTTTTGTAGCGGCTACAGATTCTTATCCTTTTGGATTCGCTCTCTCTCTCTTTCTCTCTCTCTCCCGGTGGTCCGCACCAATCTGTTGGTTTCACTTTCACGGCGGTGGCTCCAATCAGCTCGAGCCCATGTTGCCAGCTTCAATCGATCGCACATCATTATGTATGCATAGCAAACATTCCATTCCCAGCATTCCTTAGCATGTTCCGCTGTTCTATGGGTGTATGTTTGGTGGCCTCGCCTTGGCATTTGCCATCTAGGCATTCTCCGGATCCAACTGGGAGGAAGCTGGCTTGCTGCGTGGTGTGTTAGGCATGTTTTCATTTTTTCTGCTCCATCCCCCCCCAATGTGGCTTCAGGCGGTGACCGATTATGGTTTAGAACAATGGGAGTGAGGCTGTGGAATCATTAAAACGCGTTTCGCGTTCCGTGAGCTTTCATGTTGGTCTCCGGGGGATACACAAGCAATATACAACAATCTACAGGCAATATACTCGCCAGGGGAAGGAGGAGAAGTCCTTTCGCCACCCCGGGCCTGATTGACTTCATGTTTTACTTTTCCCTTAATCCGTGGTGCAGTTACGGTGTGCCTCCGGGTGTGGTTTTGGCTTTTTTGGCCCCAGAACGGCACGAAACGCCTTGGAAGGTACCGCGTTCTCCGATTGCACGCCTCGCCTGTGTCGAGTCAGTGGCTGGTGATTGCTTGTTTCGCGAAAACCATTTGGCTACTGGCCAATTCCGGGCACACGGGGTCAGCTCTTTCGCTCCCTGCACTCCGGAACGGGGAAAAACGGGGAACCGCAGCAATTCCAAGATGATAAAAGGAGGACACGCTCACCACATCGGGGTCAAAGATAAGCCGCGAACGTGAGTAGCGCACGAGACGTGCGGTGGGACGTCTTGTTTTGTCTCCGGCGACCCGAGCGGGGTCCGACCGGTCAACCCTCAATCAGGTCAATGATCTGCCAATGTATCCGCGTTTTTGTGGCGACCAATTTAGATGTCAGAAGAGGGAACTTGATTATTTATAGCCGCCATCCCGTAGCATATCGTGCTCGTAGCAGCAGTTGCCAAAGGCTCGGCGACGGCCCGCCGTTAACGGTGCACCGCTGCCGCCAATTATGCCGCCAGTCTCCTCACCGGCGAATTAGCAGATGCTCCCGTTCTTTCTGTCCATCGGTGGCAGTCCCAAAATCCGGTCGCTTTTTGGTGAAATGATATATTGCCAAAGTTTTGCCGACGGCCAACGGTTCGGGTCGGTCGGCCGGCTGCCCGGTCGGACGGAGTTCAGAGTCGGAGAATTCGCTTTGATCGGAATGTTTCTCCCTGATCCTTAGAAGGGGATGGTGGCAGCCTGGAAGGAGTGCCTGGAAAATCTTTTCTTTGAGAAATATTGTTTTTATGTTGAGCAACAATGCAGACTTGGCGTCGCTTCGCTGGCAAACCACGCCCGGTGGTCTCGGTCCTGTGGGTAATAATATCAATTTGTACGTAATTGGTAGGCAAAGACGGAGAAAGTTGTGAGCTGCTGCTCCTCCTTCTCATCGTGCTCGGGGGCAATTGAGGCTGTTTGTTGTTTTATTCATGTGCGCCGAGGTGCGCCGAGATTTGCTCGAGATAAGTCGATAACAAGCCGAATACCGGTGGGACTTTGAGAGGGCTCTCCGATGCTGAAAAGCTGATGCTCCTTCAATTGATGCTTAAAGTGTTAATTTGTGGAAACAGCTGTAACATAATTGAACAAAAATCGCCCTTAAATTTAAGCAGTAAAGCACAATTGACAGAAGCATACTTACGGAAGGTGGTTCAAAAGAGACAACAAAATACCTGAAGTGGAACCGGACGCCTCTACCCGGATTGCAATCTCGGCGGAAAGTGCTCATCATCATCATCATTGTCCATTGACTAGCAGCGGCCATAATTCTTGCCGTGTGTTTTTGCCTACTAGTGAAGACGGCCCTATCAGGATTGCTTTCAGGAAACAGCAATATGGAACGGGTCATCAATATTCTCACGCCTCACGGAGAGATCTCGCACCACGGAGATTGCCTGGTCCTGGGGAAAAGGGGGCAACACAAACTCGCACAAAAACTTTCGCTCCAAACAACCAGCTCCAATCAGATAACGCACTGGAGATTTTCGGTTCGAGATAAACTCAGATTTATTTCTCAAATTAATAGCTTTAATGTGACTACTTCTGCTGCTGCTGCTGCTGCTGCTGCTGCTGCTGCTACTGTCCAAGCAGAGCAGAGCAGATCAGATTACAACTCTAGGACCACTCTCTGACACTCTCTGGCCAATGGTTGGGCGACTGGTGGATTGGGAAAAATTAGGTTCGATAAACTCTTTCTCTATTTTCCCTTCTCTCTCTCTCTCTCGCTCGCTCTCTCGCTGGTCTGTCACCATCCGTCCTGAACCCTAGTGGCCCTCCTCGGAGGAGGTGTTCCGGTGCTTCATCCATCATTCGGAACGTGGAAGGTAATTTACAATCCGTGACGTCACGATACATTCGCCCGGGACCAGGTGCATTAATCTAGCTGCATTTACTCCGTGTCCGTGTCAAGGTGGGTGAAAAGGTGTGTATTTGTGTATATGTGTCTGTGTGTGTTGGTTGTGCCACCAGTCCTACCGCGCTACCGTGCATTACAATTGACCGTTCCAGAACTGCGTGATCTCTTCTGATATCGCGACATGCCCAACCGCAACCCCAAACCTATCACATAACCTGTCGTGTCGTGCTGTAGAGGTAAAGGGGAGGAAAAGTAGGGTTCGCAACACTTGGAACCTCCCGCTCGCCTCCCGCAAAACAAATCTGGACAATTCAAACCGAACCTCCTACTCTAAACAACTGTATGCATGGAATGTGTTGCTCTCTCTCTGTTGCTTCTCGTGTGAACGTGAGTTTCGCTAAATTAACGCTTACTTATGTGCTTACCGTACCGTTTTTTTCTTACATTGAATGTGAATTGGGATGGCCCTATATATATTTATATAGGTAATGGTTGAATTAACGTGTCGTAGCGTCAACTTTTCGTGACGCAGCATCTGCTCCAGTCTGCACCAGCCGCCAGTCCCGCATAAAAGATTTGGTTTAATTTTGGTTCGGACTGGCGGGCTGGCTGGCTGGCTGGCTGGCTGACTCGCTGGCAAACAACAATCGCGTTTCCCCGGAAATTTGGCTATCCCACTTAAGAACTACTCAGCACCAACTTCATCTTAAACCCCTTCCCGTGTCCTATCACCTCTCTCTCCGCTCTTGCAGACAAGAAGTGTCTCGTATTCGTATTCCGCTCCCTAGCAGCGATTCGATTCGATATGGAGAAAGCGAATATATCCACAGCACCATCCACCACCATCACGCAGCAGCACCGGAAGTGCTATGAACAGCCGTTTCCCGGAGCAAAAGAAGATGGAAACAGGATGACGGAGTAGGGGGAATTGATGAAACACACATCACACCGCACACTTCGCCATCCACTTCAATCACATCAATCCTTTCCCCTTCCACCTTCTCATACACCCGCGCTCTTTCCCTCGTCCCCCGTCCACAACCCCGGAGTTGTTGAAAATCAATTGCTACAATATGGCACAAAAGTCTACCGCTCCGTCCGTTGCTGTCGCCCCCCCCCCCCCCCTCATTGGGGGCTAATTTTTCCCGCAAATTTCCTATTAAACCAGCGCCCCTCCCCTTCACACATGGTTTTTCCTGCCCCGATTTAATGGCGTGACGTTGAGTCTCCGATCTCCGAGTCCCCCGGGTCGTCATCGTGTCTGCACCAGATGGCGCTGTCGCTACTTATTTATTCATTTTTAATGACGCTAAAATGTATCTTATTTATACAACCGCAATCCACGGCACCAGACGGTGACATGGTGGCCCCCTTGGGCATTCGCTGTCACGACCAGATTTCACACGGTGCCCACGGCGAGCGCTTGGCTTTTTTTGTTGGAGGAAACGCGGGTGGAGAGGGAAAGAGAATGCAAATCAAACAGCGCGTCCCGGTGATCAGTGGGTCCTAGAGGTCCCGGAGGGGATCCGTAAAGAAGGAGGCGGAAGGGTGGCTGAAAATCATCGGCATCAGGTGCACAAAAGGGGTGAGCGTGGGCAGAAAGATCCGCACAGATCGCGCGACGTTTGCTCTCTAAACAACTCCCTTCTATGTATTCTGTCCGGGTTGTGCGAATGTGTCCTCGATGCTCCGCTTATTTGTTTTCTGTTTTCCCCGTCCAACGGATTGTACCATTTCACTTCACAACAACCAGAATAACGGAGAGCGAAAGAGCGAGAGAGAGCAACAGAGACTCTCATTACGCTGTCATCGGTTTATCATCCATTGGGGTCCTGTGGCGGGGCACAAAAACCACCAAAAACAAGACGGGGGAGAGAATGGAAAGGAAGGAAGCGGTGGAAATGTTGAACACGACAGCAAACTACAGTCCGTGCTGGCCAGCCAATCTGGCGGAGGCTTTTGCGACCGCTGCTGCTGCTGCGCCCAGAGACTCTCGCCAAACCATTTGTCTTGTGGCCTTCCCCCTCTCCACCCGTGTCTGATTACCGAGAGCGATGCTTCCGCGTGCACTAACGACCGGCATGTCGTGATTTCATCCCAGGGCCTCTTCCTCTCCCTCCACCGCTCCTGTCCCTTTACACCGCACATTACGCTGTTACCATTGCCGCTGACGATGATATAGTACCGGTGGAATGATTTGGTATCACTTTGCATTCCGAGCTGCCCGTCCTGGTTGCCAGTAATGCTTCTGCTGCTCGTGCTGCTCCTGCTGGTGGCCTCCACACTGCTTCACCTTGTCGCTGTTGCCACCGGGCCTGCCGTCGGTGGTGGCTGCTGCAATCCGTGCCGGTGGTCGGTGGTCTGCTGAGTTCGGTTTGGAGCGCCAGGCAGTGGTGCAACGCTAGCAGTGCCAGCATGGCCGCGAGCAACTGTGCGCTCCGCCATCGGTCCGTGATGGTGTTGGTGGCGCATCCTCGTTGCATCGCCGCCGGATGTTCGCCTGTGAGGGAGATGTGGGAGGGTGGAGAGTGCGATCAACGAAAAAAAAAACAAACAGGATTCAATGAGAGGGAGTCTGGCAAACGAAAGTTCGAATGTCGTACGGTGGCCAGGTCATTAGCATAGCATTAACATAAACATCACCATCACCACCCTTGCTACCAACAACCGAAAACACAGCCTCCGGACCAGATTTTACTCCGTTTCGAAGGATGAACAGCGGATTCCAGCCCA
>NC_064877.1:64823146-64825646 GCF_943734665.1 Anopheles aquasalis | reverse complement strand
ATCAGATCAGCTTAATGAGTTCTATTTTAAAATCATCCCAGAAGTACCACTACACTCCAAAAAGGGGATTGGATTGATTCGTTCACTCGGCCTATTACTCACTAATTACTATCCACACAGGATGCTGTTTGCTTATCAGGTGCTTAGCAAACACAAACACCGCTACAATTTAGTTTGATTGCTTTCATTAGATCAACATTCAATGGACACACATAATGCGACACCGTGATATGTTTGTGCAGCTTGTTTACCATACACATGCATACGCATTGAACGCTGAGTCGTGATTTCATCTGGATGATCCCGCGGTATCAGTGGCGCAGAGGTGGGATAGAAATTTGGATGAGAGCCGCACACCTTCACTCGTTGAACCTGAACTCGTCAGCACAATTCTCACAAACAATCTAATATGAAGCCCGGGATTGATTAAACAATTCCGCATTTATTACATCATCATCATCATCATCATCTGCAGCGACCGTAACACCCGTTGGTGCACACCACATCTCCAATCGTTAATTACTTTACCGAAGACAAACATGTGCTCGCGCGGTGACATTCTCTGCAGAGGCCACAGTCGGGACTCGCTAGCACAAACACGTTGCTGGCCAACAAATGGGCGGTAATTCGCACAACAACTAGAAGCAGGTTTTCACGAAATTGGCACCACAAACACACAGGCACGCACCTATCGGCAGGTAGGTTATTCAATCAATCACTCTTCTGCTTACGCGGCAATATCCGCAATATCAATCGCATGTGGTCACATCCTTTTCGCAGCCACCCGATGGATGGTACTCGAGTCAAGCGGGTTTCTTTCTTTTATGCGCCGATGTTAATCCCGCACTCAAGCACTTTCAATACCAATTAACTTGCCTTCCACCACTCTCACAATCCACTAACTCCACTAACGTCGTCTAACGCCGTCTTTCGATACGATGCCGCCGTACACGACCGTGTTTGACCGTCGGATAGAGGAAGCGTTTGAAGCAAACGCCGCCATAAACCGCCTGATGATCACTGAGACGTCCTGGCGCGGTGCCACGGTGAACAACCGTACGCCTTTCGCACGGCAACACTCATCAGGCCAATGTTATTGGCGTGCTTCGGCAGCATTCGGCAGCGAATGAGTTCCAGTTCCAGCGCGCTACTCAACGAGTGCAGCATGGATGGTACGCGCTGTTTGTTGACGGTGTTATGTTTGAGGAGGAACCGGCCCAACAGCTGAACGCGGCAGCATAGTATTCGCGCCCTACAGCTAGTACTAAAGCGTGAGTGACGGTGGGTTCCGTTCTAAAAAAAAAGGTAGTTTTTGGTTCGAGCTTTTTGGACAATAATCAGTGCAATATTTGTGGTGGCTGACGAAATTGTAAAAACCGTTCAGGGGGAAAATTGAAACCATTTTGGGGCCTATTTCATGCTGATGGCTCCATTTGGAATTCATTCACAGCGTAAGTTGACTGGTGATGGCGTTGCAGTTGATATGCATTTCTTTTCTCGTGCAGCAGTGACCCTTTTTTCCCCGCGAACCTAATTGATTGGTGCCGGTGAGAATCAATTAATCGCCGAATATTGTTCGATTGATTGATGGAATAATGAGGTTTATTTGACAGCTTGGATTGATTTACGCTTTATTTTGCAATCGATGTGCGAAACATTTCAGTCCCCTATTTTCTCTGCGTTTTCTAGGATTTTTTTTAGAAATTTAAAATAGATGTTTGCCGAAATTGAATTAAATTAATTGAAGATGCGTAATCGTCACCAGAAAAAAAGGTCTGCCATGGAAAAAGGCACATTCACATGCCATCGTGATCTCCGTTGCTTACCACATGCTTTTTAATTACATCCTAACGTTGGTAACATTCAACACCGGTAGAGTTTATACCAAAGCACTCTGGAGTGATTGCTACACGAGCCACAAACCACAAAGGGCGAGGCATCCGTAGGCAGTTCTGCAAAGAAAAGCTCCCAAACTCACCACCACCTGTCAGGCCCCCGTTTACATGTTTTGTAATGCGCATTCTGCGTAATCAGGCCACAGAGCCAAGCTTTTACAAACACCTCCTCCAGTACGCCCAGAGCTGTTCCTAGCAATCCGTACAACGCAGTGATGTCGCTCAACCGTCATCTGAGGGCCAGTTTCTTTTTTTTTGCGTTCTACGAAAGCGGTTTAGCTTATTTTAAATAAATGAACCCAATGTCACTTCCTGGTGGTACTGTATAACGTTTCGAAGAAGCACCAACACGCTTCTGATGTCCGAGCGAGCGAAAATCGAATGAATCGAAAGCGAGAAAGGACCGCTTTCGAGCCTTCTTTTTCCGTCGAAACCTTCCATGGACACCGAACACTGCTACTGGTGCCGCTGTCCAGCGCCCTGGCACTCGTAAAATAAATCACTGTTTGACGGGTTTCGCATCGCTGCCCGACCATCGGCCATTCCATCTCAATGGACATCAAGGACTCGTTGCCTCATGACTGACACTGCTGTGGAGGGGTTGT
>NC_064877.1:64813146-64818146 GCF_943734665.1 Anopheles aquasalis | reverse complement strand
TGGTGCTTGCTGCGTGGCGTCATCAATCATGCCGAAAAAGGGGTGAAATCAATATTATGCTCGACCTGTACACACCGAGAGCTGAACAAGGGTGCCTCCATCTGAAGCGGTACTTAAAGTCTAAGATGTAAATATCGATTCGTTTGTGGATGCTAAGATCAAGTACACATCAACCATTCCCCTTGAGAGAGAGAGAGAGTTTACAAATCTCCGCCAGGAGGCATGCTTCCGGCCCCAACCAAACACATATTGATTGCTGGACAATGGGAAGAACGATTGTTTTGTCTACGTTAACATCTCCTTGACCATAGAGCTCTTGAGCTTGGATTGCGATCCATTGTGAATGAAATGGGATGCTTTAAGCATCTCGAAAGCCATATCCTCCTTGCACGAACACTGGTACTGCTGCATCTGCCTCAAAGTCGACCAACGACGAGCGATGATTAATGTACATCATTCTACTTATTTTGTACTGAGTGGCTGCCCGTTGCACGTTCTACCATTGAGCACACCGTTCTGCCTCGTCCCGTTTCATGCTGAGTTATGGCGTAAGAATCATTTACTGGCTAATCAGCTGGAAACTGAGAAATGAGAATAAATAATACGGTGTAGTGACTTTCGCTTAAAGTTTTCCCATCATTATTTCCATCCATCGCTCCACAAGCGGTCATCCGTCATGCGGGAGGGGGGGGGGAATGTATGCCATACCGTTGAGTTCCGTCTGCCCGCGGGTTTTCCTTTTTGTAGATTGATTTCATTTGAAGTTGGGCCGTTGGGAACCATGCAATGCTCAGAATATTGACGATGTAATAATGATGATATTTTATCCAGGCAAAGCATTGTAATTGGACTGTTGATATAAAAAAATATGCAAAAAAATCATCAATCAAAACTCCTAGAACGCCTGCTTTGTTCAGGCGATCGTTCATCATTATGCTTCCCAACTGGAATTTCTTACTTCATACTTTTAGCTTTGAAATGGTTTTAATGGTTTAAAATTAGCCAGAAACACTTCCACATAGCTATGTGCAGCTTCCATGGTGAACGGGGTCGATTTAATTATTGAGGCGTCGCGGAATTTACGTGCTGTGATTCTATCAATAAAATTAATATGAACAGAACGTATTCCGCCAACCCGTGTTTTAACACATCTGTTGATATTTGAATTTAATGCTTAACAAATACCGTTGCTTCATAGTTTCATTTCTTGGACGATTTTTATTTTAACTATTCTAGTTTTTGGTAAAATTTCCGATTTTCTGATGAATCTGTGGGTAATGAGATTCATTGTGAGGCATGGCCTGGCTCAGCAAAACGAATGACATGGAATTTAAATAAAAAAAAAACATTGCAATACAGCATTATCTACGTTGTTTGATTTTATTTCCTATTTGGAACAATATGTACTTTCTGTAGTCAACTTAGCTGCTACTCCCTCAGCATTTTATGCTGCTGCTTTACTGTCCTAAAAATATTCTGCCTGCGAACAACCGATCGCAAATGCATAATACCAAGCGCATTGGAAACATATTGTCCATGAATCGTTACCTTCTGATCCTTCCATTTGCTTGATTGCATCTACCCCCCTCCCAACCGAACTGGAAAACCAAACATTATGTGTTGACGAGGGACTCCAGAGATTAATTAACGAAGTAAGACTCGCCCTGCCGTAACCGCCTCGCTAAATCACTCCCCGATAGTCTTAAGCCGTTGTTTGTGCCTCCGTTGAATAAGTAATGGCACAATATAACTGCACGTCAATCACGCCCGTGCGTCAATGTTTGACAAATGTTTTCCGTGATTAACGGGCGTGCGATCAGGTACCGCGGCAATCCTACTATTCCCGTCAATCCAGGAGAGTATTCCGCGCGTCAGTGCCACTGTGTAAGCGAACGTATAGCACGTGCTTTGCTCGATTCGACGATGGTGCGACTACGGTGGAGGCTCAACCTTCGAACCGCCTTGATTCCGTTCTATCTCATCGCAAAGATATGCTGCCTTAACGCGTACACTTATCATCCTCTTGGTTCGAAAGCGAAAACAAAGCCGAAACGCGTGGCCGGACCGAAGGACCAATCCAGCAATGTACCCCGCTCGACGGAACGCCTTCACTATCCATCCGATTTTATCACCGTCAACCTTCCTTCCCAACGCATCGGCTTCGACGTCGACTTCGACGATAGCGACGACGATGACGACAACGACGACGACGATGCCGATACCGATGATGAGCGAGTGTTGACGTTTTCGATAATTGGAATCGTGCATGTGGCCGGCTGCACCATCGGGTACGCCTCGTACCACATCCAGAGCTCCCTGCGCCAATCGAGCAAATTAACTGACTCCAACCTGGTACGCGTGGCGATTGATTTGAAGAACCAGTACATCGGCTGCATTTTGGTGCTGTTCCTCGCGACGACCTCGTTCATCCGGCAGCCCGCACTGGGCCGGCTCATTCGAGTGCTCTTCCGTGTCGATGCCGCCATTCAGACGCTTCGCTGGCAGCATCCCCCACTGGGAGCGGCCGGGATCGCAGCAAACAATGCCACCTGGTTGGGGTAAGTTTCCGAACGTTCCGGGTTTCACCAGGCCACCAGGATGCTGATGCCAAGCCTATCACTCCACAACAGAAACATGCTACTCCTGCTGGTCATCGGTGTTGGCGTGAAGGCAGTGCTCGAGGTGACCAACTGTCTCATGTACATCCAGGACAATGGGTCCCCATTCGGGACGAACTGTTTGGTGCTCTGTTTTGTGCCGCAGACGATGTGCGTGGTCAGCGAGCTGCAGTACTGCGGGTACGCCTGTCTGATCCGCAATCGGCTCCAGTTGCTCAATCGGCTGCTGCTGGATCTACATCCGGCCCTGGCCCGTGGTAATGACGGTGCGTTCCGGGTAACGCAGCGTATCACCGCGACACGCGAGCAGCTGCTACGGGCCATCAAGTTACTGTCGTCGTCGTTCGGCCTCCAGAACACGGTCCTGCTGCTGTTCCAGTTCGTGACGCTCGTCGAGCTCGGTTACAACACGTGCATGATGATTATACGGTAAGGGCGCCTACCAGCCACCGTATGCTACCGTCGGTGATCAACTTTTCTTGCCGCATTTCCGCGGTGCGGTACAGGTACGCCGAATCCCATGTCTCGCAGGGCGACAGTCTGGAAGACTTCTCCGAAACACTGTACTGGGTGTGCTGGTTTGCGTTGGAAATATTTGTCTTGTGTTACTTCAGCCACGTTACGATCGAAGAGGTAAGAAGAACGGCAGGCGCTCGGGCGTCAGTAGCGAACTATCGATAATTTGATTGCAACCGACAGGCAGGTGGAGTTGCTGCCCAGCTGAACCTGCCAGCGGTGTACGGTCCAGCCGAACGCGAACACTTTGAAATGGTAAGACGCGGAACTGGTTGTTTGTCTAGTTTGTCGACAGTGTAGCATCGGCTGTGGTACTGTCTTCCAGGTGTCCTATCAGAACATGCGACTGTTTCATGAAGATCCTCGGTGCAGCTGTGGTGGACTGTTTGCCGTGGATCTGTCGCTGCTTTATGGGGTAACGCACAGGCACCCTTTTGGGTGGTTATCATCGATAACAATTATCCGTTCATCCTATTCCAGATAATCGCTGCCACGAGCACCTATCTGATAATATTGATTCAGTTCGACCAATCGTACAATGAATAGCCCTTGCAGGTTTGTTATAAAACACCTCGCAGGTTCGTTCGGAGTTTATGGGAAAATCTGAGAAATTATATTGAACTTCATAAACGATTATGTAGTCTCTCAATTTGGTCTGCTTTATGAGTTTACTTTCTGATTTTAAGTAATGGCAGGGCAAGTAGATAGCCGCTTCTCATATTTCTTCCGCTCGCTTTTTGCGCTCGCAAAAACCGTATTCTACTTTATCGCATCATGCCTTCTACAGGTGGATAGCACGGAAAGCAATCAGCAGCAACCAAAAGGGAACCATTTGTTGAAAAATGATCTCGTTTATTGCAAAGCTGCCCCAAGAACACCCGGCAGGTGAACCCTTGGAGACTCCGGCTGACCGTGACCGTGGTATCGCCCCTGGCAGGCTTCACGCCCTTACAAGCCGGTGTTCCGCCCGAAACATCCACCGGTCCCACCCGTGCATCTCGCAACATGTGATTCCGATTGATTTCCGATCCTTCCTTTCCTGCCAAGGACTATCAATCCAGCCTATCCACGGGAATAAATATTGCTAAATAAACACATTTCCAAACGCAAAGAACCCCTGGCGGGGAGTTACAGCTGCAAGGTCCCAAATGGCAATCGAGCAACGGCCCCGGAACGGTCTCGGCTGGAATGGTCGCCATTCCTAAACTGTCATGCATGCCCTTTGTCATCCATCAAACAGGGCAGGCCACCTTCTCGGGCATCGGATGGGTCATCGGTTCCGGTGACAGCGGTCGAACGTAAAACATGATGGGATGTTTCCCCTACTGTTTCCACTGGGCACCACCTGTGGTTATGCTATACCAGGCGACACTCGTCAATCGATATGCCATGTGTGACGATTGATATTTTCCTTCTTCGGTTGGCCTGTCGAGCGTGAGTACAAAGCAGGTACAAAGTGTCGTTTCCAAGATGCCAGATATTGTGCCACCCGCAGACCACCGTGACAAGCATGTGTTTGACTGCGACCCCGTGATTAGAATCGCAAATAACGGCGACGGTGGGTTGTGCTTCTGTGCTGTGGAAAACTACCAACACACCCCCCCCCGGGGGTTGCTTTAAACTATTCTGAACGCCCCAAAATGATGTCCAATTTGATTTATTTATTTAGTCGCTCCTAGAGAGGCAATTCGTTCTCATCTAACGGGATGACATGCTTAATCTTTCGCCGAATTTCCATCACACAGCCTCACACCGCTACCGTCTGATAACCTGTGATGTCGACACCCATGGGTTTCACATCCTGGGCGCCATGCATTGTTTAGCAGAATCAATCACCGCTGGTAACGCTTCCGGTTCTGGTAGTCT
>NC_064877.1:64803146-64808146 GCF_943734665.1 Anopheles aquasalis | reverse complement strand
ATGGCTACGCAACGGCACCTTTCTTCCCTCTGAACTAACTTTTATAAAGGATATTGTGGAGTAATTTTTTTTGCTATATTTCAAAATAGCGTGCTACTAGGTCAAATAAAACATTTGCTATGAAGTTATGAAGCCCGAGTAATGCGTAGCCGACGATAATTGAATTGTTTTTTGAATGTATGCCCCCCCCCCCCCCCATCCGATGGGGTGTTCGTTAATATCCGCACCAACGGTTGGTAGTGGCAGGAAACTGTAACCAAGCATTCAATCTTTTCGTAGCACAAAAAATCACTTTAAATATATGGTGATATTGATGGTATCTTTATTCGGATGCATCATTGCTGGGGCAGAAAGGGTCGTTTCGATTGGATCACGCAAAATAATCAGATTTGGTACCGGAAATTGAACGGTGCTTGCGCTGGAAAAAGGAGCAATCGTTAAATGGATCCAATTCGAAGCACTAAACCGTTTTTAACCAGCTCATGTAACAGTGCAACTATGTTATGATCGATTCCTGTAGTTTTGGATTTCATTACTACTGAGAAATGGTCAACATTAAAAACCAAAAAGGATCAACATTACAAACCCTGTACGATTGAGTTCGTTCAAATTGTATTTTCTGCGAATGCTCTGGTTATTAATATTCCATGATTGAAGAAATCGCAAAAACGCAAAAGTGATGTATGGATATCCGGAACATAATTTTGGATTACAAGCATGTTAATAAAATTATGAGTGCAAAATTTTGCATTGAGGTCAAGTTCTCTTTTGTTCAACTTGAATGGTGTTAACGCAGTATCATCTGTTACCAAGTATTCGATTTCGTCACCTAGAGATTTAAAACCCAAAAATGAACCATACTTTAGTAGCATGCAAATGATATGCAACGGTTTTTGTCAATTTTGTTTTACAGACGCAGTAAAATGATCTAATGAACACCGGAATTAAGATACTGTCTGGTTCTGCTTCGTGACACCACCATTAATATATGCAAAGTGAATTGATGGTGGACAACCTACATAACATTTACATTGCGCTTTCTTTTGCGAATCACCACGCTCCTCCCATGGTATAATCATGGCAGGTTATATTGTATAATTTGATCATCCATAATTATGGAGGTGCTGAAACAACACGGTGTTAATTACTTTATTGCTCATTCCGTCGATCATTTTGTGCGTGCTGTTGTGTGCGTTGCTCATTTGCCTGCTTTCCGTGGCGTTATTGGCTCATTCCGACAGCCAAGGAACCTGCATGAGATCTGCTTGGGTCTCATCTGTTGGACCTTTTTGTGGGATTGATGTAAAATTTGATCATGAAAAGTGCCATCAATAGCTACGGGGGTTGCGATTGAAAGGACACCTTTTTTGGGCCCAAAAGTCAAAAGACATCCTGGCGTTGATTTTTACCGTCCGCAGAACCAATAGTGAAATCAACAATTTCTCCTGCAGGTGTGTTATCCTGAAAAGTCACTCAGCTGAGTTACTGCGAATATTGATCCTTGCAGGGCTTCAGTCGGGCGCTTTGACTCTCATGATGTACTAAAATACCATCGAGTTACTCTTTCATCATCTTTAAAAAATGTTTATAACTAGCTACTATGTATCCATAGCTGCGCAATGTTCCTGGTTTAATTATTAGATTGAGATAAAAAATGTAACAGCTGTCATAAATAAATTATTGCCCACTGAACACAACATGTTTGTGTAAAACTATCACATAAGCAACTCGTAGAAAGGAATATTAAATCAAGGCTACAATCATACTTGGATCTATATTTAATATCAACCGGTGCTCGACATTCGACAGAGTTAATCGAAATGCTATCAGAATAATTAACTGCTGATAGCAGCCCACACGATCATCCCAGCGATTCTAGGAAATAAATCCGATCTATGAACACTGCGGCATTGGATCCGGTTACAAAATACCTCGACATGCATGCAACAGGAAGATGCAGCAGCTTAGATCAATATCCCGGTGTAACAGCGAATAACCAGAACCGAGAAGTTGCTGTAATTTGAAAGTAAAATTGAAAATTAAAACTGTAACCGTAACTAGCTTCGGGTGTTATGCCAGGGCCCACACCACACGTCGTTCAACTACAACCAACCACCACCGGTGTACTTTACGAACAAGCACGGAGATGAAATTAATTAGAAGTTCATACCATCTTCATGGCGCCATCATGCACCCAGCGTCAAACTATTGTCCCCGTGGAGCAGGAACTTTCCATTTGATACATACATTCTTGCGCACCGGGCTCACTCCTTCCTTCACATAACCATCATCGCGATGGTGGTATACGATGATGGTGTGTGTAATGGCTATAAATAATTGCAAGAAGTATCATAATTTGATAACAGAGCGACGAACACATCGACCGGCTTCCTGCAGCCTCGTGTGGTTCGCGTGTTTGAGTTTCTGATAAGGGGCACACTTATGGTGCGCGAGATCATACCCTAGGACAGCAGTGAGGAAGAGGATAGACAAAAGAATGTACGATTTGTTTGCTTTATCATGTTGTTTATGCGGATGCTCTTTAGTCATGATAACACATTTATTTATGTTTTTAGTCGTAGATACCCAGCATGGAGACAGTTTATATTTCATTATCAACAATCGTTGTTAGGCTACTGTCTCGGTTGTACTGCCGTCGTTCAACATTGTAGGATCGACGGTTCCCCTTGTACACAACGTAGATCAGCACACCCATCATAAGGCAGACTATGACCAACACCGACACGAGCAGAGCATTGCTGTGACCAGTATCGCGTTCAGGCGCTTGCTGTGCATGTCGCTCTACTGACAGCTGACCATAGAGCGTACCCCCACTTGTGCCTGTTATGCGAGTTATCCATTCGTCGATCTGCTTGCCAAGCAGTACCAACTTATCGCTGTTGCTCTTTGCCGTTTCGAGAGCATTTTCCACTTTCAGCGACTGTTGGTAAATGTCCAGCTGTAGCTTCTTGGCGCTGAGTTCCTGCTTTTCAAGCGTTAGGTTGTTGATGCTTTCAATCATCTGGCGGATCTCACTCGTGCTGACTGCCGATGCGTTGTTTGTGCGATTCGACAGCAGCGACAGCCGAATGTCGGCGATGGATTCGCGCACATTGATCAGATCCCGCTGCATGCCAATCTGCTGCTGGGTTAAATCGAAGACGCTACCCTCGAGTTTCGCGGTTCGGTTGCTCGACTCCGAGTGATCCTCATTGAATCGCCGCACATCCTCGATCACACCCTTGAGCAGCCCTTCAAGCGCACCACCATCTTCCGCGGACCTATTGGACTCGTTGTACAGATGCAGAACGGTGGTGTTCCAGTTGCGGATCGGATTCTTGTCGTCGAAACAGTAGATGCCCTTTACGTTCGTTTGGTTTTGCACGATCTCGGCCTGATGTTCTTTATCGAGCTCGATCGAATGTTCGTTGCAGTAGCGAACCAGCTTGGTCAGGTAGCTGCAGTTCCAGTTGTTGTCGATGATACCGATGGACGCTAGTTGCGGAAAGTTTTTCTTCATCTCATCGTGTTTGATAAACTTCAAGCGATTACCATCGATGAAGAGTGTCTTGAGGTTGGTGGACGATGTCAGAATATCCATATCCAGTGTGTCGAGATTGTTGTAGGACAGGTCTAGCCACTCGAGGTTTTCCTGCTGAGCGAAAGTGCCGTGCTGTAGGTTGGAAATCGCCGTCCGCTCCAAACTCAACACCTTCAGTCGTTTCAGCATGCCGAAGCTGCTGATACTGACCGCTCCGAGTCGGTTGTATCCAAGATCGAGCCCGCTAAGGCTGGTAAGCTTTCCCACCATATCCAGCGTCGTTATCGAGTTGTTGCGCAGGTTCAGTTGGTCCAGCTGCATATCGTTCGGGTTGTCGCTCTGAATCGCTTGGATGTTGTTATTGTCCGCTATGATTGACTCTACTTTCGAGGAGATGTACAGCTGCTGCAGTCTATTGTAGCTCAAGATGATCTTCTTCGCCGCAACGTGTTGCAAGTTAAGGCTGGTGATGTTATTGTTCTTTAAATTAATCAAAGTCACTGTCACATTAGTTGGGCCGATTGCAAAAGCACGATCGTGGACCACGCTGAGCTGATTGTTATCCACGGTGATCACTTCGAGTCTGGTGTTTTTCAAGAACAGATCAGCATCCAGCACTTGTAGCTTATTATTGTCGAGGTAGATACCCCTCAAGGCTGGTAAATTGATAAAAAGATTGCTATCCAACGACTGCAGCTGATTGCGTGAAAGTGACAGCACCTGGACCGCGCTCAACGATTGAAAGGCGCTGACTTCGATGACGCTGATATTGTTTCGCGTTAAATTTAACCATACTAATGACGATGCTCCTACGAAAGCCATATTTTTCACTTCATTCATTTTGTTCCTTGATAAATCAAGCACTCTCAGCGAGCTCGCAC
The DNA here is from genome assembly GCF_943734665.1 of Anopheles aquasalis. NCBI lineage: Eukaryota > Metazoa > Arthropoda > Insecta > Diptera > Culicidae > Anopheles > Anopheles aquasalis. The sequence continues at coordinate 64,803,724 of NC_064877.1, read as the reverse complement.
GCTCCAAGCTGTACCGCATAATTTGTTGGATGCCACAAGCAGCCATCGAAACGTTTTGTAACGAGTTAAAGTTGTCGAAAAGTTTTTTGGGTAGTTCTTGAATGGATGAGTTTACGAAGATCATCGTATTAATCGTGTAGTAATACGAATTGTCACATGAAAACCGGTAGTCTAGCGTGTCCTCGATGGTTACGTTGCGGAAGATGGCGACACTTGAGCGATGTGTTCCATCACATTTGAACAATCTTGTCTGTGCCAGCGTCGTCGGTAAGGAATAAATTCTGAAATGGAAGAACACTTCATTCGTTTCCGAATTCCTTCCAGCAAAACTATATCCTGTCAAAATACTCACAGAGCAACGATACAAATAGAAACACCCGCACGCATGTTGACGATGCTGTATGTGGGTCCGATCACTTTGGCTTTCTTCACTCAACTGACCTTCTGTCGTGTGTCGTATCGTAGATAGTGTAACCGAGCAGTGATGCTTTGGCTGACTGTTGTCAAGTATGCTGATGTATGCTGTGAAGTATGAAAAGCCATAGCGAGCCCTCGCTTGATACACCCAGAATGCAGTA
>NC_064877.1:64765646-64790646 GCF_943734665.1 Anopheles aquasalis | reverse complement strand
AGAATCGATCTGTTTGTTTTATCAATTTCGTATCTACAACCCTCGACATCCCTTTGGGGGGAGTGTGGGGGTCGGGTGGAGAGTTATTACTCGTGATCGAGCGTGCCGCGCGTTCGTTCCGGTGACCGGTCATTCCCGGCTACCGGAGGCGGCAAATGGCGCAACATATTTCACAGATTAATGGCCCAAGATGTCTCGCCGTCCGTTTTGTGTATGCTTTGGAGCATACCCACCCCCTGGGCGGAAAAAACACCCCTCCTCCCACCCACAATCGTTGGTTTATTTGTTGTTTTCCTCCATTTCCTCACAGTGAACCTGCTCGGTGTGGGCTACGGTACGGTGAGTGGCTGGAGTTCGGCGGCGCTGCCACTGCTCGAATCAACCGATCAGAGTCCACTGGTCGGCCATGGTCCGATCAGCCCGGAGGAAGCCTCCTGGATCGGTGGAGCGCTCTGCCTGGGTGGCATCGTGGGAACGTTCGTGGCCGGTCTGCTGGTCGATCGAATCGGACGCAAGTGGACGGCCTGGTTGGCCGGGTTTCCCCTGGTAGCCGCCTGGGTGCTGGTCATCCTAGCGGACCACCCCGGGTATCTGATAGGAACACGGTTCCTGGGCGGTCTGGCCGGTGGCATCCAGTATGTGGCGATTCCCCTGTACGTCCCGGAGCTAGCCGAAACGAGGTAACAACACAACAGGCCACAGGCCACAGGCAACAGGATTTTTTTTTTTCGGTGGAAAACACACATTAATACTTTTCTCTATCACGGGACAGTAACCGTGGCACCCTGGGCTCAATGCTCGTGCTGTCGTGCTGCGTTGGTGTTGAGCTGGCGTACCTGGCCGGTGCCTTCCTGCCCTACCATACCATCCCGTGGGTTTGCCTCACCGTACCGCTCTTCTTTCTCGTCACCTTCTTCTTCATGCCCGAATCACCGCACTATCTGGCCACCGTGCAGCGTCATCAGGTAAGCGGCCTGGAGGCGAAGTCTCATCATTCGTACATGTAGATGATGCACCAGAAACTAACCCCAGCCCCCGGGTCTCGGTTGTACGCTTCCAGGCAGCAGAACGCTCGCTCCGGTTCTACCGAACTATCCGCACCGGAACGGCCGTTACCATGTCGGCAGAGTTTGAGGACGAACTGAAGCGCTTGCAAGCCTCCGGTGGTGGCGTCGGCGTCGGCTGCAAGGAGAAGCATCAGCACCAAAGGACAAACCAGCATCCGAACCAGACACCACCACTCCGTTGGACAGATTTCAGTAAAAACTCTCCTCACACTTCCTCACTTCTTTACCGAACTGTTCCGGGGCCACGCTCGGGCACAGACCACAAACGGAAATTAAACCTTGAACCCCTTTCTCTCTCTCTCTCCCCCCCCCCTCTTTTCTTCCATCTTTTTCGGTTCTTTTTTCGGGGGAGGAATCCTTTCGGTGTGCTTGGTAACCCCCACAGATACCAATCATGCCCGGCGCGCCTTCCTGATTTGCCTGTTCTTCATGACGCTCAACCAGTTCTGCGGTTGCTTCTATATGATGAACTATGCTGGATCGGTTTTTGCCGGGTCCGAGGCAACCGGGCCGACCGACCAACCGGCCGCACCGGGCCTGTCCGCTAACCACTCGGTGATCGTCGTCGGTTTGATTCAACTTTGCGGCTGCTACGCCTCGACGCTGCTGGTTGATCGGTGGGGCCGTAAGGTAAGGAAGAAGGCCCCGTCGCCCCTTTTGGAAGGTGCCCTAATCCTTCTCTCTCTCTCTCTCTCTCGCTCTCTCCCTCTCTGAAAACCGCAGCTTCTGCTGGTCATCTCATCGCTCGGCATGGCCCTCGGTCAGTTCGTGTTTGCCGGCTACTGTTACGGGCAGACGCTGGGCTACGATTTGACCGTGGTCCGCTGGTTGCCACTGGTGTGCTTTTCCGCTGTACTCCTGGTCGGCTCGTTGGGTGTTCTGCCGTTGCCGTTCGTCGTCCTGGGTGAGATCATGCCGCTGAAGGTGAGCACCACGCCACGCTGGCGCTTTTCCATTCTAAATACCGTTTTGTTACCGACCGTGTCCCGCTGCCCTTTTCCCTTCCCCAGATCAAAGGATTCGCCACCACGTTCTGTATGGCCTTCAATTGGGCGCTCGCTTTCCTCGCCCTCAAGGTAAGGATGGTCGCCCCACTGTCGCCAGGATACCAATTGCCATTCAAATGTCATCAATCCGGCCCCCCAGCGCCCATATAATCAACGGTTGGTTGGTGGCCTCTGGTTAGGTGATGACAATCATCAAACCCATTGGACGAATATCGTTTCGATTTTCTGCTCGGTGACCAGTTTGCGCCCAGCTTGCGATGCATCCGTGTCTTTGCAAGCCATCGTGACCGGCGTTGACGGGTTTTCCAATTTCCCAGAAATTGTGTCAGCTGCCCTGGGAGTCGGGCGGACTTGGCATCGTAAAGGCTAATATCTTCATTACGCCCAATGGGCCTTCAAATTTGCTTTTAATTGACCACCTTCCTCTTCTTTTCTCTTTATTTCGCTCTCTCTCTCTCACTCACTCTCTCACTCTGCTCTTTTTCTCTTTTCAGTATTTCGGCAGCATCGGGATCGTGTACGGGATGCATGTAATGCTGTGCCTGTTTGCCGTCAGCTCGCTGATTGGGGCCATCTTCACGCTGCTGGTGCTCCCGGAGACAAAGGGTAAAAGCTTCGAGCAGATCCAGCAACTGATGGAACGATAGTCGATAGCTGCATTGCCGATTGATGGACAAGCGACAAAAGGCCCCAATTGATGGTTACGGTGCTTTATCTTTTGATTCATTCATAACGGAACCATAAAAAGGGAAAAAAGAATTCAAAAAGACTTCAGCCGGAACAGAGAAACCAGACTTAAAGCGATTCTAGACAGCTTTTGAAAGAAAAAGAAAACAGAAAAAAACAAAATAAAAGGCGCATTAATTGTGGGCTGGTAATGTTTAAAATAACATCATCACTTCCTTCAGCCAGCGGGGGGAGGGAGGTCTGGCCATCAGGAAGCGCGTAGTCACGTTCCGGCGATTCGTCTCGCGCGATACAAGAGGCCCCACCGATCGTATCGGAGTCGGAATCGGATCGGTTGAGCTTTTGACTTCGCGCTAATGCCGCAGAAGCACAATTCATTGTTCGGGTAATGAGCACTTAATTCGTTAAGGCGAAAGCACTTTCGCAAGACGTGCCGTGAATGCTGAAATGCTCCCGTGGCCACCGGTCACTCGACAGTAACACCGAGCAGGTTGCCACGCAGAAACCGATCTCTATAGACACTGGACGCCTGTTTGGTGTTCCGTCTCGCAGGGCGTCAGGGAGCATCTTATCGGTTTCAGTGCCGCGAGTGGCGGTGCAAACAGGACGCCGCCGCGGTTTTTTAATAGAGAAAAATCGATCCGTTCGCTAGGCAATTCATGCTGTGAGGCATGGAAAAGGAAAATGGTGAAAACATGGACAGCGATTTAACGATGGCTAGACGGGCACGTGACGCTGTGTCTTGTCTGCAAACTACCACGATTACAGCTTCCGTTGCCGGCCAACTTCACCAGAAATAGAACCACCATGGTCTCTCTCTCACTCTCTCTCTCTCTCTCTCTCTCTCTCTCTGGTCGTCTCAAAACCATTCGTAAACTCAATGTCCTGTCCAGAAAATAGCCCACACAATCTGCCGTCTCGTGGTGGCCGATCGAAGCACAAGGCGGGTTCGGTCGCGTCATTGCATTGCAGTAACAGCGCGATTGGCGCGTAAAACGAGGCCAACCGAACGATGTTGATGACCGGGGCAAAATGCGACGACGATGCCACGTGCAAGTCACTCCGTGACGCTACTCGACCCAGAAGAAGAAGAAGAAGAAGAACAGGGCAGGGCAGGGTGGGTGTGCAAAAGGATTTACGTCGTCCGATGGAGGCGCCCATCTCACATCACTGGCCCCGCGAGTGACCCAGTTGAGTGCCGCGATTTAGTGCGCAGGCTCGCGCGGAGCGATAGGGTGCTCAGACAAGCAAAAACCAGGCCAGCTATTTGTAGTTTGGTTTTAAATTAAAATACTAAAGCTGGCGCTTTGGTAGCACACTACGAAGCACAAATATTTCCAAAACTAGATACGATTTTTTTTGCCTAATATTAAACGAAAAATTCGACGCAATCGACGGTAGTCTTTAAACTAAAAGCCGGTGATGGGTGCTTTTAATTGAAGGAACACCCTGTTCAGTCGAGCCGGGCCCCAAACAAGGTCCCGACAGGCAGACAGGCAGAGTCCGTGCACTCACTTCAGCTGTCAAAAAACTGTTGGCCAAAAAAGTAATAACTAGCGAGCGAGCGAGCGAGCCCCGAGGTAAACAACACAGACTGTGTTTGTGTGAGAGTGTGTGCGTCTCTGTGGCCCCTAAACCGTGACCAACCTGTACCGCGATCCGTTCTGGATTCTGCGAAAAAAGGATCCTGGCAAAACACAAATGCCAATCGATAGTAACGATGATCCGTGAAATCGTCTGCTGGCGGTAGTGATGGTGCTCGGTAACGGTTGAGTGCTGGTGGTGGTGCAAAAATCCTGCTTCCGTCCAGATGACTGTCGATGACGGTACTGCGCAAAAAGGAACGGCCAGCAGACAGCCAGCCAGGTGGTGCCACCGATTCCGGAGGATACTAACTGTGCCCAGGGTGGACAGTGGATTCGCTGTAAGTTACCTCCGGTCGGTTCAGTTTCAGCGTACTCCGCGTGTCCTTCAATAGCTCCGGTCAGTTCATTGCCACGGTTCAACGCTGCAACGCCTTTCCCTCCCTCTCTTTGGTCTCTAAATTGATGATTGATGATCCTGGGGTCTAATTTTGGGTGCATCACTTAGCCGATGCGCTTGATTGGCCAAATGCGCTCTAGTGCATGGCATTCTAGCTCGGTTGACCCGGCAGCTGCCGCTGCTGCTGGCCCCAGACCGTTGGCTGTTGCTGTGTGCAGAGAGGGAGAGAGAGTAGCATATCGCAAGAATCGCGCCTGCAATCCGTTGCAACATTGCAACAACCAATCATCACCACCAACAGCAGGCAGACGCATCGTCTTTTTCTTTTTTTTCCCCGCGCTAGAGTGTCATCATCGATCATCATCGATGGCAAGTTCGGCGGACCGCTGTGTGAAGGTGCTGAGGGAGCGAGCAGCTCGTGATCGAGCCGGGTTTCATTTTCTAACACACCCGCCGTGCCCTAATTGCCCGTGATTGGATTGATAGCTTCAAATTGTGCCTCCAGACGCATTCGCAGAAGCGTCGCTGGCTCATGGAAATGGATGTGACGGGCGATTTGATGCACGGCCGATTTGCCCTCTACGGACATCCTTATGATCCCACCGTGTTTCCTGCCATTATTCAATGCAAGGAACGACAATTAAACTAATTAACGGCATATGCTGCTGCATGATGTAAATCATTTGGGACACATGAAACCCCGCGGTTCAAAGTAAATCAATTAACAAAACATCGCAACATTAAGCTGGTATCAGTACGCGAAGGCGATGATAGGCGTTGCATCGCACGTTCCACGAGCTAATGGCGGCAAGCCGTTAATTAGAGGGAAACCGATGATCCTGATACGCGGGCACCGCACCGCAATTGATCGCCGTTCGAATGCTGGTGGCACACTACGGACCACCACACGTCCTACCGTCCTTAGGGTGAGGAATTTTGGGCCAATTAAAATTCTTATTCCACTCAACATCAATCGCAAACTGATGCTCGCTAGCTCGCTCACTAGCGCAACCTTATCTCATTTTGTGTTAATGATTGCTTATAAGTTCGTTTTGTGATAGTTGTTTTTGGGTTCCCTCTAAGGAACAGCTTCCCGGGGGGAACTCCAACGACGGCTACCAGTCTCATTACCGTACCGTGGACCGCGTATTGCGTCCCTAATGATTGTTGACGAAAAAGGCAACCGTGCTTCCGTGCTGTGTGTCCGTGTTGTTGTTCGTTTCGTCACGCCTCACGCTGTTTTGTTCGATTTTTGGCATCTTGGCATCAGACCATAAAGCACATCATTGGGAATGTCCCGCTTCGTTTCGGCGTAATCGACGTGCTGATTGGGTTTAACTGATTTTTTTTTGGTGGGTTATTGTTCATTGAGGAATAAACGATTTTCTTGGTGTTTTTTTGTGTGTAGAAGATTAGCGCGCGGCCCAGCACTTTGGAATTTTCGGAAAAGGCAGCTTTTTGCGGGCTGTTTGTCTAGTCGGAGAGGACAATCTGCTTTCCCATGTTTCCGGCAACAGTTTCAGCGAGTTGTGAAATCTATTGATGCATGAAACATGCTTTTTGTTCCATATGCCTATGTGGTACTGTTATGTCTGGATGAGGTCAAGCCCTTTTCGCTTAACGACGATTGAAACTGCGATATTCACCCCAAAAACCACAGTTTGTTGCTACCTGCACCATCACTGGAAGCTTCCGTTTGGCGTTGATCGGTAACGATCACATAAAAGCATCACTTCCCTTGTTGGGCATTATCTTGAGCGATGGAAATGATAGAAAACGAATTGGATCGCCTCTTCGATCCCTCCCGATGAAAGGGATGCATGCATCAATGATTTTCCCGTTAGGGGCTGGTTGCCAGGTGTGGGACACACGTAGGGTTGCCACCGGCCAACGGTGTGCAATGAACCCGATCCGGTGCAATATCGTGCTGTCCCACAATGGAATGCTGTGTCGCATGCCATATATAGGGAGAGACACAACCCTCTTCCCCCTTTTCTTTATCAAGCGATCACCAAGTGTAGCTAGCTGATGCGTAGAAATGAACGCACGGAGCATTGAGCATTGGAAACGAAATGGAAAGTCATTTAGTGTGGCCCGGTTCGAGAGAGCGGCCACTCGGTATCGTGGCGCCTCGTCACATTGTCGTTTGATTAGTTACGATTGCGTGTGTTTGTGTTTGATATGTTTTTTCCCCTCTTCTATTTCTCTCCTCTCTCTCTTTTTTTATTACTCTTCTCTACCGCGTCTAGTCACCAGGCAGACAACAACAGCTGGAATGAGATCAGCAGCGGCAGCAGCAGCAGTGAACACGCGCGCTGTCGATGACGTCATTCTGCGTACCGATCGTCGGGCGGCCGCCATTCACTTTTATCCTCCGGCACATGCGTGAGCACCCATATGTGGCCTATACAACCGGCTGGCGGTGTATGCTGGTTTTGGGCCAGCCAGCGTAAAAGCATGAACGCACCACTCGCTACACTTCGATGAATGATCTCCAGCAATAACAGCAACAGCAGCAGCAGCAATGAGTGCGTTGCGCAAATAGCAAACCCACGAGCAAACGAAGCGCCGAACGAGAGCGAATTGTGTGCCATTGGACGAGGATGAGATGAGAGCGAATGAATATCAAACCAGCAGCAACATCGTCGTCGTTGCCGTCGTCGTTGAACACGCACACTGGCAGCAAGCAGATAAAAAAAAACCAGCGAACGGTACGTAAGTACCGTCCGCTAGAACCGAGAGGGTTGGCCACCGTCGCCGTGGTCGCGTTCAGTGCGCGAGTGCAAGAGATACAGTGCGGTCACCCGGCCTGCAGTTCATATTATTCCAAACCCCCCCGCATCCCGTGCGTGTTTGTGTGATAAGAGAGAGAGAGAGAGAGAGTAAGAGGGAGAAGCTATCGTGAAACGTGTCACCAAAGTGCCACGGACCATCTCAACCATGTGCGTCCAGACGAATTGGCCACCGTAAAGAGGTAAGCGCGTGGTGATCGCAATCGATCGCGGATAGAGCGAAAGTCAACAAACGCAACACCACCGAACACACAAAAAACAACTCCGACAGCATTATCTTGGATCATCGTCATCATCATCATCATCAGCAACAGCAGCAACAGCAGTAGAACCATTCTCGTAACCATTGAAGCCGCAAAGACGACGAACTGGACCGAACGAACTGGTGGTGCGGTGCCGGTATTATCAGTTCCCCGACTCGTGGAAGATCATACCGCCACACACAGACACACAGACTGGTGCGCGGGTTGGAAAGAAAGAAAAACAAACCAACGCACTGCGACCGATCGGACGGACGGACGGACTGACGGGGATCGGGATGCGCGCTGACCATTAGGCAGCGCGAGTCGCGGACCCGAGGAGACCCGCGGCTACAATAGCCGGTGCACGGCCCGAACCGATCGCAGTCGATCGCGGTCCAGCGGACAAGGAGCCTCTTAGGAGCAGGAGCCATCGTGTCCTTTTGCTTTGCGCAACTGATCTTCCAAAGCGATCGATCGGTACGCCTCGGTGCATCATCGTGCACTTTCCGTGCGGTTCATGCGTTTGTTGTTTGCCGGTTTTAGTGTGTGTTTGTGTTAGTGTACTGTTGTTGCTGTTGCTGTTGGTGGTGGGTATAGCAGCCGAGCATATGATGCGGGTGGTGGGCCTCGTGATAGAGGATCTCAAGCGAGAGACGTGATCGACAAGCGACGATAAACAGACATCAATAAAGAGACTCACGAAGAGAGAGAGAGAGGAAAGAGACACAGGAAGAGAGAGAGAGAGAGAGCGAAAGAGAAGGGAATCGAGTGAACATAGTGCGTGCGTGCGTGGCTGCGACCGGAGTTTGTTGTTTACCTTTCGGTTTCGGAACCACATCGCCAGCGCCAGCGCCAGTGACTGTGTCTCGGTGTGCGTTCGTAAACGTAAAGGCCGTGTCCTTCCCATCGGTGGAGTGGTGGGCATCCAGCCCCCATACCCCGGCACCGGCGACGAGAGCGAGCGAAAGGCAAACACACCCCTTACGAGCGCGCACTAGTGACGACGACGGAGACGACGGTCGCCGGGGTTGAGGTGAGGTCGCCACCAGCGCAACCAGCGAGTCTCGCACTTCGTAACGAGCGGCGGTGGACCTTCCTGCTCATTCGATTCGCCGACACGGGCCGCAGCGGACGGCCAAGCGCCACGGTACGCACTCGCACAGGTGAGCGGTGCCCAGCGGCAGCAGCAGCAGCAACATAACAGCGCGTGAGAGAGCGAAATCTCCCCGCAGCCGGAAAGTGAATCCGTCGTCGTCGTCGTCGTCGTCGAGCAATAATGTGGTGGCCACCGGCCAGCATTCAGTAGTTCAGCCGCAGCACCATCATCATCATCATCATCATCAGCTGTTGCTGCTACTGCTGCTAGTGCTGCGATAGCACCACATCACTTTCGACTAGCGGCCGGTGGGTAAAAGTGAAAGCAAAGCACGCTGTGCTCTCTTGTGACACGCTCGCGGTGGACCGAAATCTTCGATTCTTTTCGGGGTCATCCACGGTCCTGGGGATAGCACGAGGTCCCACACGTGAGAGAGTGAGCAGTGAGGACGAGGGACAACGGGCCGCGGTTTTGCACGTGCGCGATCCTCACTTTGACGATCGTGCGTGCAAAGATCGTGATCGTGATGGTGTGCGTAAGTGGAGTGCATTTTTTTCGGAACGGAAACGATCGCAGATGCAGTTGCATAACGTTCTTGTCCATCGTGCAACTGTCCTCGCCATCTACCTCACAGCTCGCAGTAACTGGGGTTCTAGTTCTCGTTCTCGGTGTCCTCGTGCTTCCTCCTTGTGTTGTGGTTTTCATTACTATAAAAACTTCTTCCTCTCTCGTTGTTCCCCCGCAGTAGTACCCTAGTCGCTGGCCACTACCGTAGTGCTACAGTGCTGCACGAAAATAGCATTACGGCCCAGTAAAGGGGGTCAATGAAGTGAGTGTATGTGTCCGGGTGTATGTGTGCATTTATGCTACTAAAACAGTGACCAGTGAACTGCACGCCATCGTGGTCTCTCTCTCGCTCTGTCGACTTGATCGGCCATCCATCGGGGCCGGGCCCCATCTCCGACAAAGTTAACCGGCAAAGATGGTCGCCAAGGGTGTCCGTAACCAGTACCTGGCAACGTACTGCGGTAAGTACCGTCAACGGGTTGTCCAGTAGCAGCAGCAACTCTTTCTCTCTCTCTCACTATAACTTGGTTCGTTTTGCGCGGGGTTAAAGTTCAGTCGGACAGCAGAGAAGTGAACCGAACAGCAAGTGTTTCGCGCCCGAGGATCCCCTCGATCTCGATTGTTGTGTCGCGTGCCCCACTAGATTGGCTATTAGAATTGTTGTGGAGAGGTCTTGATCGTTTAGATTGGTCTAGGTGGCCATCCCGCTGGTTCTAGTGGCAGATCACTTTCGGTTTCCACCGCGCGCACAGCTCTTCCCTTAATCAATTTAGTGGCGCGGTTGGGGGGGAATGGGACTGGAACGATTTATGTCGTCCGTACGCACCAGTCTCTGCACGTGTCTTTGTGCCAAACATAGGGGGACCAGGCGCCAAGCGAGCGAACTCAAACAGTCTCAGAGCAGTGGCACATCGCGGTGCGGCTGCCTGAAGAAGAGATTGCCAGAGAGGCACGCACTGGCACGCACTTGGCCAACGCACGCATGCACGCACGAACGAACGAATTGGATGCGTGGTCGTGTGCGTGAAATGGTCGCCGTCGTGGCCGCCACGGGGGGTGGTGCGAGATGGTTCAGGTCGCGGTCGCGCTAATGAAGAAGCCACAGATACGCGCGCGTGCACACACGATACCGCGCCGGAGACAGGCGCGAGTTTCGAAATATTGCGCATCCAAAACACCAATGAATGGCATGTTGGCATCCCAGAGAAGGCGAAGAGTGAGAGAGAATGTGAGAAAAAAAGAGAGCCAAGATTCCAGTTATTCTAGTTCCCCCGAAAAAGGAACCGAACTGTAGAAGACGAAGAATCACACCAAGTCATGCTGATGCATGAGCTTCACGTTCACGCTTCGAACGTGCGTCACTGAAGCCACAGGAGCCCCACCGACAGGAGGATGACTATATTGATGGCTGGAAGGGGAAAGGGAGAGCGGGCCAAAGGGGATGCGTTCAGGAGAAATGAGGTTTCTGGGCAGTCCTTGGCGATGACTAGCGGAAAGGTGAAACACGAGTAAATGCGTAACGCAAACGCCAGCCAATTGGATGGAAGTCCTCCAGGAAGGAACCAGTTTTTCCTTTCATTCAGTTGCGAGCTGCCTCTCCCTGTTTGGTATCGGATTTCCTCTGTCTAAAGGCAGATGGCATAAGGATCGATGGCTCATTAAAGGGCGGCCATCCTCACGGTACTGCTAGATTGGTGGGGATTGGTTCTTACATTGTATTCCCCTGATCTTGAGCATAAAGTGCCAGAAGAGGTTCTGCTTTGCCATAAGAGCAACACATTTATTTTGCAAATCCTCTCCGGGAGCCAGTGAAGACTGGCAAGAACTTGAGATCTTTAAGTCAAGGTGCAAATAGCGATGAAATGATCGTTTTCATCGTAGCATTCGCTTCGGATACATGTAGCAAGATGTATTATGTCCATCTAATAAATAGAGTTGATAATAAATCAGGACATCTAAGGACAATGGAGGCTTTAACGTTGGCTCAAGCTAATTGTTTAAAAGAGGAAACGGGTTTATCTGTTGTTCAATTGAATTGGTTAGCCTTATAGAAGTGAAATAAAAGAGACTTTGACATCCTCAGCACAATCATTTCACACCATTCGTTAGTTCTAATGCATCTGTTGCGGATATCCTTCGCAACGGGAGATTAAGAAAAAAACAAGACAATTTGTTGGTTCGGTCTCACTTTCTAGAAAAACACAAATTTTGTCTTCTTTATTAAATCAGTCGTTCCTATCACCAGTGAGCCTTCACCAGATATCCTTTCTTTCTTTACTATCCACAACCTTGTCCAATTCGTCTTTAATTTGCCAAACAGTTCGCTCAGATATACTGATGCGATGATTACAAGCGGAATTTGGGATTAAAATTGAATATTTTCGATCAAACTTTACTCAAACGATTTAACTTTACTTCGTCGACAACAACAAATCGGCGAGACTTTGCGCTTACTGTTGATGCAAACACAAAAGCAAAGGGATAAAAGTGGGATTCAACCATCAGGTTGCAGAGGTCCGCTACTTTCTGAACTTAGCACCTTTCCGTGGATAGGCGATGGTGAACAGAAAGATGATAATATATTGGCGTTAATTAAAAACGGTATCAACGTGAATGCGGCACGACAGTAGACAGCAATCTAAATGTCAACCCCGTACGATCGCCCCGAAAGCGTGTATCAAATGAAAAGCTATTCAATCCGAAGATGACCATACAACCGGTATTGAGTATTGTTTTGTATTTTTCTGGGACACAATCTCACCATCGCGGAATCCATTAACTCCAGCATCATATTACGACAAATGCACTTGCTTGCACCGGGTGGGAAAAACAAAAACAAATTCGTTTCCCTAACCACCCCAAAACCCGAACGCCGTGCCAATCGAACCGGTGGGAGTGAGGGGGCTGGTGATTCCCGCCCTTCCATGCATTCCAGGAAGCGCACTGCATCGGGTGTGCGATGTACGATGTTTACGCCGCTTATGGCGCTTCGAATGACAAGAATGCACCCTCCCCACGGGCCATCCGATCGCACCGGTGCGATCGATTTTCTGCCGATTCCATTCAAAATTTCCCGCGGCTTCCGAAGCGATCGCACACGCTAGGACTCGGCCTTCGTGTTGGATTGCACGCACGTTTTTTTTTTGTTTTTTTGGAGCGCAATCGGCTGTTTGCCATTTGAAAAACGGTTGAAGGACATTTGTGTCTCACGCCACACCACGCAACACCTGTAACCGGACCAAGCTGATTGCACCAAGGCCTGCTGTGATGTGTGTTGCGAGCGACTCACCGACTGCTTCCTTCCGGGCTAAGAATGGGCGCCACAAACGGGCGCCACGGAACGACCGAACTCCACCGGACGGAAACATGATTCGAGGTGATCGAATTCAGTAAATTGAAAATTAAGTTTTCCCAAACCCAAAAAAGACTACCACACGAGGCTTGGCATTGGCATTCGAGACTGGACCTAGATTGGCACCACGCCACCTTCGATGTCCCACATTGGCGGTCGCAGAAAGTAAAACCTTCATCGCCTTCTCACTTGTTCCACGCTCCAACAGGTTATGTTGCAAAGTAGAGAGGGACAGGAAGGGGATAAAGGCATCCCCTTTTTAACGTGACCAATTCGGTCCCACCGTACCCACCGCCGTGGACATGCAGAGCGAAATCCACGAAATGTGGTCCAACGATTCAGCCCCACCGCCCTGAGCTAACCGGTTGCTGATTGTGGAAAGCTACAGCACCAGCACCAGTGGTGGAGAGAGAGAGGATCAAGAAGAAGAATGGGAAGAGCGTGAAGAGAGATGGAAACGGAAGGAAACCTCCCCTGGCGAGGAAGGACGAGGGGGGGGGGGGGGGGGTGGGAAAAGTCAATAAAAAATGCGAGATAAAACCCTTCTCGGACGACGAAATAGGCTAAAATGGCCTTTGGGTCATGACACGATTGATCCTCGCACCTCGTAGCGTGCCCGACCGAGCCCGTTTTGAAGGTCAGAAAGTGAAGGAAGCGAAATAGAAAGGAAAAGCGAAAACTAGAGAAAAGCCACTCGGAAGAGGAGGCGCCGAGGGTGAATCGCCCCTTTTTCTCTCTTCCTCCGGATCATCGTATCGCCACCTGGGGGGAGGGGGAGGGCACTTAGCGCGATCACGGCCGAGCTGCCAGAGTGAGAGAGCGAGAGAGAGCGAGAGAAGGAGCGTCGATCGTATCGTATGGATAGCACCTGAAGAAGGTGTTGCCAGCATCAGCAGCAACAAAAAGTGGAAGAACCTATAAAAACAAGACGTTGGAAGAGACGACCATGTCTTCAGGAGAGATGGAGAAGAGGAGGAGAAGGGGCTCCGGCCCGCCCCCCACCGTCTCCAGAAAGAGAGAGAGAGAGAGAGAGAGAGGCTCCTCCTCCGTCTTGGGAACGGACGAAAGCAAAAGCGAAACGCGGAGGCGCACGAGGCGAAGAAAAGGAACGAATGAGGAGACGGTGACGGTGACGGAGTAGGTGAGTAAATGATGCTGCAGAAACCACCCCCGGATTGTGGTGGGACGGCGGGATGGATTGTGTGGAAGGGTTGCTGGAGGCGAAGGAAATATAAACCGATCACCAACCGCACCGCAACACCTCCTTACTCCGTCTGCCGACGTTTTGCGTCTTCAATCCTTCGTTTTCCTCGTTGCGTGCCGGCCAGCAATTCGGGAAGGAAAACGAAAGCTAGACAAGCGGCCGACGATCGTGGTGATCGCGCAGGTGGAGAAGGCGAAGGAAGCGGAGCCGCATTCAACTGATTTCAATTCGCGGTTAGCTAGAGCTGCTCTACAGCAAAAGGGGGGCACAAGAAAGGAGCGAATCAACCCTGCGCGCCGAGGGTTTTAATTATATTGTTAGCGGCCATGATGATGATGATGATGATGATGATGGAATATGGAATTGCTTCCGTTCGACCGATTGTGTTCCAACCACAAAACACAACAACAACAGCGCCAGCAGTGCGTAACGATGGGCGCTTGAGAGGCAGCACTCTGAGGTCTGTAGAACACTTCTTGGCCCGCAATTGGGACCCCGCGGAGCCCGGGTCCTAATCCGCCACGCGCCTCCGGTAGGCAAACTCGTTTTCTTGTTTGCCACGGTACCGAGAGCGCCCGAAAAATCTGGTGTCGAAGGTGCTCCTCACTTCGTAACCTGTTTTGTGGCCACGTACCAGGGCACCGGGGAGGGGGGATGGAGGTGGAAGGTGGAGGATCAAAACAAACAGACAGTAGTGGGCTTCGGGCGGGCTGGTGGTGGTGGTGGTGGTACGAGATCATCAACACCGCAATGCGAAAGCCAACCACCATCGATCGAAAAAGTCACAGACAGAGCGAGAGAGAGAGAGAGAGAGAGAGGGCAAAACCGGTAATTCGGACAGCATAGGCACACGGAGAACGGCCAGAAGTGGGAAAAGAAGTGCGAGGGATGGCCAAACAGCATCCTACACCAGTGACGAATCCGAATCCCTGGGCGCAAATCTCGGCGGTGTCTCCGGTGTCTGCACCTTGGTGGTTGGCGGGCTTGGAAACTTGGCAGTCCACCTTGGTACAGGCCGTCGGTTCCAGCTGTTTACCATACAATTGGAGCACCGAACCAGGGCATCGCGACGAGCATCGAGAGTGGGCGCCCCGGGTTGTGATGCACGATGCACGATGCACATGCACGATGCAACCGACGGCCACGGGGGGCGAGTATTCCATTTATTGGGTCAAAGTTGGGACCCACAGTTTGGTCGCTTTCGCTTGCTACGATCAGCGAGTCAGCACTGACAGACAAGACAGACTCTCCTCTAGGAGGAAGCTGACATTTCAGTGAAATCGACCGTTCCGTACCGTCGCACCAGCAGCAGCAGCAGCAGCAGCACCAGTTGGCAGACGACTCTCACGACGAATTCGCGAGAGATTTGCCTCCCTCTTCCCCCTCTCCCGAAAACCCGTTTGGACGGCGGAGCAGCTCGACCTACTATTCCGGCAACCGAACCGTCTGACCGCCGCAAACCCGAAACCCAGCGTGCAGTGCCGGTCCTTTCGTGGCTCTCGCAGAGGTGACTCTCGGTGCTGCTTGGTGCATACGTCAGTCCGGTGCCATTAGCGACTGGGACTCCCGATCTGATCAGATGTTGGGGAAGGGCCTGACGGACCCTTTTCCCTTTTTTTTCCCCCGAGTGTGATTGGCCCCGATCGCGACTGGCTAATTCATGATTTGCTGACCGCATGGTGATCTGAATTCCTGACTCCGGTGTCCTATACAAGCGGGCGCGGGGGTGTACATTCCGCCAAAAAAGCGTCCGGAATAGTCGATTTAAATGTGACTGGGCAATCGGATTGAGTCGAGATTTTTTTTCCTACAGCTTGTAAAAAAACCGCTCACTACTGACATCGACTTACTTAACTAGCTGCTATAAGCAAACGGGTTACCGGATCCCATTCAAACTTTGCACAATAATTAAGGACAGTTGTAGCAATGTAGGAAAAAAATCTGGACTCGCTCCGATTGCCCAGTCAGATTTAAATCGAATATTCTGTATTCTTTTCTGACGGAACAAAGCTCAGGCCAGAAATAAGCTATACACATGGAAAAGGTGTCATTTTGTAGGTATTTTATTTAGCTATCGATAAAAAATAGGGATAAAATTATTGGGCATCGTTTCGTATGTATTTGCGCACTTTTGGTTTTATGCGACTCATCATTTGCTGCACAGTATTGGAAGTAACTTCATTTGCCATTTCCCACCATTTGTATATTCCCGATGGATTTTTAATCATTTTGCATTGTTTCTTTGGTCTTCATTAGATATTAGTAGATAATAGCCCAATATAATTGTATTGGACGACACTGTGGGCAATTTGGTGGATTGAAGATTGTTGGTATGAAATCAATGCTGTTGTTTCGATACCAACTTATGACCTCCGTGCTATTACAGCAGCTTACCAAATCGGACCAAAACTTAACAGGACCTTTATGAGACCTAATAAAAGGTAGAATGATCTTTTCCAGGCATTCTTCTTTGTACAAACGGCCGTTCATGGACCCTCCCATCATGAAACGGCCCGTAGTTTTCAAACCACAACTGCAGTTCGCTTGCCAAATGAGCAGTTTACGAGTGATTTTATCTGCGTAAATGAGCTAAAACGTTACTTTTGTATTCCCTCTACGAATGCTGAAGTCAAATTTGTTTACTGGTTTTTGCCAAAATGAAGTTTTACGTGGGTTTTTACTCCAGTCAAATTTAGATTTCATAGTGATTGTGCAGATTTTTTTTTCACCCTTCGTGTTCCATCGGCGATAACTTTTGATGGTATGGTTCGATTTTGGCAAATTTTTTATCACTAAAAGAAAAGACTATAACCTTTAAAAAGAAACCAACAGAGTAGCAAAGCGATCACTAGGGGCACTGCAGTGAGTAGAAGAGTGCGGCCAAATTTAAGGTGTTCCACGTTTTAATACAAAAAGAGGAAGTTATGTACGAGCCACCGCTGATCGGCCCTAAGTTACGACCCTTTGATTTGTCCAGGGCAATAAATGGATTTTTCACGCGATGCTGCCGTGTCTGTGTTGCGTGAGTGTTGCTCGCGAGTGTTCCTCCTTGAAGGATCACCCCTTGCACACACCACCAATCAATGCCGATGCCGATTGCCTGTTAATACAGAAATTATAAGCCTACGATGCGCTCCATAAATTTCGACGCCACGCCACGGCGCACTCTCTGAGCACCAACCAGCGAGGTCCTAAGGACCGCAGTGACCACCACCGCAGCAGCGACGGCGACCACGACCACGCCGACGACGACATTATATATTCTCCTTTCGGTTTCAGTTTCGTTTCGTACCGCAACGCAGCTTGGCGGGCGCACTGGTGCGTAGTGCGTGGTGCGCGGGCGCGATGCTTTCAAAATGTGCAAACATAGTGCCCGAAACGTTGGCCACAGTTCGACCCACAGTTTTTTTGACGAGACGCGACCAGACTGCTGGATACCAAAGCACCACCAGCAGCAGCAGCCGGAGAAACTGGTTTCTTCTGCACGGTCGCCATATTACCATATACGCGGATCACGCGGAGGGCAATTTTTTTTTTCGGGCACGGCACGGTGGCGGTAGAGAAGTGGAAGTGGTGGTGGTGATGGTGCTGGGCCACCTTTTTTTTAATGTATTATTTATTCATTAACCTCACTAGTTTTCGCGGGGTCCGGAGCGCGCGCGCGCACGAAAGGAAGAGGATTTGCGGTTCGATTTCATTCGAAAGCCACCCCGGCCTCCCCCCTTTCGGTGGTGGCGTCTGCCGCGGTGTTGTATGGCCACCGCGAATACCTTTCGGACCGTCATCGACAGCAACTGATTAAAATTCCGGTCCCGGTCCGGGGAGAGGTTCGTTGCCGAAATGTCATCTTCCTCCCTCTCCCACCAAACTCCCGCGAGCGTGTGTTCCGGTCTGCGCCGGCGCTTGCCCATACGCCCGCACGTGCGACCATATTTGGTCGGGCCCGTCAGTCCCCCCCCAAAAAAAGAAGCTCCAAAAACTGTCCGCCTCCTTCCAGCACTCGGGTCGGGGAGACTACCTGTTGTAGTCGTTGTCGCCATCGTCGTCGTTACACCATCCACGCAGTGCGATCACGATCCACGACGACGACGGTGTGCTACGATCATCTTTTTGCGCCAGCAACGCAGCTCCCGGCGCGCAGGTGACATAGATGTGTTGCAACGCAACTGATGCGATGCTGGTGCGGTATGTTCGCAAATACCGGTTCACCTCCAGCGCCCGTAGGGATGCATTTGTGGGGGGTCTTTTGCGCAACGTGTGCATCGTGCAGCTCCTCCACCCCTTCCATTCCTCAGCTCCTGCTGCTGCTGCTGCTGTTGTGAGGATTGCTGTCGATCAGAAATGGCCTCAGCGCGCTGGAATTGAAAACGAAACAGAAGGGAGCGAGCGAGAAAACATTACTTTTCCTTTCTGCAGCAGCAGCAGCAGCAGGATCGTTCGTGCGTTCGTGACGCTGTGCGTGCCCCCGGGGGGATTCACTTTTCTCACGCAAACGCGATGTTGTCTCGTGGCTTTTCGCTGCCAAGTGGACCAGCAACCATTACGCAACAATGCAAATTGGCAGTAAATTGACGGCAGATCAAGAAATCAAGCGTAAAAATGTCACGTCGGCGCGCGTGATAGTTTTCTTCGCACAACGAGGACAACGAAAGCAATAAAGTGACCACAGCGGGAGGAGGGTTGCTTTTGCTCCAAACCAACAAGAAAAGCCAAAGCATAGCAGGCAGTGAGCTGATTTGAACGAGGTCACATTGCCGGCCACTGGTCATTGCTCGTTGCCCCGGGAAACCGTGCGTGCCACAACGGAACGAGAGCCCGCTTGTGATGTTGGTTTTTCGGCGTTTTTCGGACACCAATCGATACCGTGCGGGAGGCGGGGGAGGGTGTCGCCAAGGTGCTAATGACAAATGGCTCCAACCGGGCACGGGTGTTCAAGAAACAGTTTGTTGACCGAAAAGCCGGTCAGAGGAACCGAAGGAAGGAAGGAAGTTTGTCGAATTGTTGTGGCAAGAATCCCACTACAACTACACGCGCGAAAGCTCGCCGCAGAAACGAAAACTAAGAACGATTTGTCGGACTCAAAGAGACGAAAATCGGAGTCATCTTCTCAGTGGGGCAGGGTGTCGGGCGCAGAGAGGGAAGATGCAACTGGTCGCAAACTGGTTGTCCTCGTCGATTGCATGCGCATGGCCGAAGCATCTGTATGCATTTCTCATTTAATATGCCGCCAGCTCTCTTCTTCTTCTACTTAGTTTTTGTCTGTTCTTCGCAAGTAGCGTGCCTCCACCGCCACCTTAGATCATCTCTTTCCTCACGGGCGCAGCTTCTCCAAGCCCAAGTCGCACGCAAAAGCTCCACCACCGAAAACGAAACCCCGGCCGGCATGAAGTAATCATCGACGGCAGCAAACAGCAGCAGCAGCGGAGCGAACAAAGAAGATTGCACGTCGAAGATGCTCAGGTTGTGTAAAAAGGGGTATACGGTTGCGATCTTACCGCGCCAGTACCGCGAAGAGATATGACCGCGAAAGCAAAAAGCCACGACAACAACAACATTCTCACACGCGCGAGCGCAAGAACCAGAGGCGGCATGCCGGTGCTGCGCCATCCCCACCGAAATTACCGCTCCCAATTCCGCCAACAGCCAGTCCCCTCGCTCCCAGCCTCAAATCATCATCCCCTCCATTCTTCTCGGTCAAATTCTGCCAAATAATGCCTTTCTGGCTCGCGGAGTAATTTCACCTTCAGCCTGACCTTGTAGCGATCGGCGACGTACGTACACGTTTCATTGAACCTGGGGTCCAGGCCCTCCTCGTTTGCCACCCCCCCACTACTACTACTACTACTGGCGACCATCCAGTCCTGGATCAGGCCACGGTTCGCTGAAGTTATCAGTTTTTTTTTCTGTTTTGTTTTGCGCCCGATTGCGTTGCGTTTTCTTTTTACTCGTCCCCCTGCCCGGGGGGAGAGGTTTGGTTTTGTTTTTGGCGCTAAAGGATGCTGCTCGGGGAGCATTTGAAACGGCTGGACCGCGGAACCAGAAGTGCCCAAGTGCTTATTTAGGCGCGCAAAGGCTGTTACCACCTGTGGGGAGGGCGCTGCACGGTAATCATCAACCAGACTGCGAGAGGAAGAGACAATGTGTGTACAAGATGGTGAGAGAGCGAGAAGTAGCGAAGAACATAATAAAAGAGAATTATAGAGAGAGACAGAGAGGGCCTGGGCCCAAATCTAGAACCATCATAAAGTAGAAGGACCGACGTCGAGCAGGTATCGAAGCAGAGGTTCAATTCGATGCTACCAAACGGCAGCAGGTGCCATCGAGGGTGCCGGGGGCTGCCCTGCTTCTCGTGGCAATACGAACCACCAACCTGGCCGAACCTGGTGCGCAACAGGTTCTACCCGGTTCTGGTCTGGCAAAGGTTCGCGCGATCGTCTTCCGTCATTTGCGCGTTCATTCGTCTTCTGAAACCAGACCACAGATTATGAGTCGCCGTCGTCGTCGTCGGAGCTGCTGGAGCGAAATACATTTTAAAGCTAATTATAACCATCATGCCGGCCACCAAGTGACCGGCGGGTCCGTGTGCAAAACAGGAGACTCCAGCAGGAACAACCGAACTTGTTCTCTACGTTTGCGTTGTCGGCGATCGGTCCGTCGGTCAGCGCTTTTGATGTCAACGCACGCGGAGAACACTTGGCTGGCCACAGCACAGCGAGAACCACCACTTCTGTTGCGTCTTTTCTGGCGAAATCCCCCCTCCGAAAAAAAAAGTCTGGTCCCAGTGGCCAGCAGAGGGATGCAGTAATTTTAATTTCCAAAAAAAGCTCTCCAGCAGTGCGGTGTGCTTGTGGCCGGACCGGACGACAAATGATCGTCGGTTAATCAATTTCTGTGCAGCCAAATGTGCAGCCAGTTGCCATTTCTGGGGGGAAAAGAGCGGTGTTTCCAAGATGTAACGCATGGGTTTTTGGGACGAACGCACCGCGGGATTCTAAAGATGGACGACGCATTGAGTAATAGCTCATGAATGCTTCATGATGGTTACCGCCGCGTTTTTGATTAGCGCTCCTCGTACGCTTGCTACGATCGCTACGAGCAAGAAGGCAAATTGACAATGACAGCGCACGGGAATGTCATTTTGATTAAACATGGAAATACACACCAAGATGGTGTGGACCATTTTCCCTTTTTAACCATCAGCAACACGGTAGCAGCCAGGGAGAACACGGTTCTGTCCCGTTGTTTTTTTTTCTGCTTTTCATTTCTATTGACCAGCTCTCGGGCCTGGCCGGGAAGCGGGCGACACGGCAAGCAACGCACATTTGCTGAATAATGTGTACCGCGGACGAAACAACTGCGTGCTAGTGCGCTGGCCTGGTGTGATGAAGATTGATGAAGTCTTCAGCAAACACACCGACCGACCGACCAACGAGAGAAACGCGCTCGCCAGAGTAAACACACAAGCACCCGAACAGAACAGAACAGAACGCAGCGCGTCTTCCGCTTCTAAGGCTACGACCGAGTCCCCGCTCGTTATCTGACCGCTTCTGTTTATGACGTCCATCGCAGGCCGGGTCTGGCACACCGGATGGAAGAGGACACGGTCCTAGGACCGTCTCGAATGCCGGTCATCGCCACCACGGCGCACCGCGGCGGTACATCGATATATATCCAGCTGCAACCACGAAAAGCACGTCCACCGCCACGTCCGTGTGGCTCGAATGCCGATTATTGACTTTCCACGACGCATAAATTGTCGCCAAACAAGCCCAAGCCGTTCTCCGTTCGTGTCCCGGGAGTGACGGACACACTCACCTACCTTTTCGTCGCTGCTCATTTGAAAGTCGGCGGACGTTCGTTGTTCATCTGTGTGTTCCCCCATCCTTCCCTGTGCGTTGGTTGTGCGAATTTGCATTTTCCCAGTTCCAAAACGGGTGGACGGGCTGGGCAAGAAGACGGTGTCGGTACCGGACGGTAAGCCTCATCTCCGTCAACGCCGGTAGACAGAATCACAGCCACGGGTTAACTGTACTTTTCGATGGCTCTTCTCCCGTCTTCACCTCGTCCGAAACGTGCGCCAGGGGCCGCCCTGGCAAGGGGAATTCTGTTACTGATCATCGGCCAGTGACGGAACCGAGACTTCCCGGAACTGTGGACCGGAATCGATGGTTGCAGCGTGGTTTACCGGTGCAAAAGTGAAACCGTCAGTCTAGAAGTGCGAGGGACTCTTCGGGAAAAAACACTAATCCGTTACGTCAAAATTCTTGACCAAATCAAATCTTTTTCTTTCTTCACGTCCATTTGGAAGCGCTTGCAGTTAAAATATGGCCTTCATCATTGACGGCGAGTGTGATAAGTGCGTATAATCAAACACACATTAATCCTCATCACGAAAACTGGCGATGACGGGACGATGTATGAGGGAGAGAAGCCGCGAAACCTGTCTTTGCCCCTTAGAAACATTGTAGAGCAGCAGGAGCATCGGTAGCGAGTAGCAGTTGATAACCTACCTCCTGTAGACCTTCCCACCAGTCCAGCCAGCCAGCCAGCCAGCCAGTCTGTCAGTAAAGTGTGTGACTCATTACAGAAAACTAGGTCCTGACTTCGCTACCGACCAGACTGCGGTGGTGGTGACGGCTGCCCCCCGTCTCTCGTCTCCTTGTTGTACCTGGTTCACCTTCTCGCGCGCATGCTGTCCATGACATATTTTAATCAGTTTTTTTTTGCTGCTGCTGCTGCTTCAACCACTAGCGCGGTAGCGTCGCGTCGCCAATCCGTTCCGTGGTCCACGTTGTGCCCACTTTTTCTTCGCCAAAGCTCCCCACTGCGTTTCACTTTCATCTTCAACCCGTTCTCTGGTTGACCAGCAGGCCCGCGGGCACCATCAGCAGCAGCAACCGTGAACGAATCTCTCTGACGTCCTCCCCACTTTGGCTGTCGGCAACGAGTGCCACTTGACACTGCGGCATCGCGTCGTCGCGAGTTGACGGCTCACTCGTGTCCGTGTCCCATCAAAGGAGTTGATTTGATTGGAATGAATCGATTCGTTCAACGCCTTACAATTACGCCAAGCAACCAAAGGCCCCCGGGGTAGCCCAGTCGCCGGTTTGGTCTAGCATAGGCCTGTGGCAATGGCCGACCGGCCGGCCAGCCAGCCTGTTGTTATCCAATTTGTCCAAAAAGCAAAAAGTAAAGCAAATCGTATCGTAACAGCTGAGCTAGTCTACGGTCCCCTTCCTTACTACTCCTTGCTGCTGGCTGGCGTACACAGCAATTTGAGAAGCCGAATCGTTGTCCGACAACAGTCCCCGGGAACAAGACAATTGGCCGGTACAATGGTAAACGTGGTGTGCCGGGTTTTTTTTTCTGCCAGTTACGCCAAATTCCGTTGAACCACGACGGGACGATGGTCCTTGGATGGTCCGGCCAACCGGTCAAACCCAAAACCGACTGGCTATGTCATCGGATTCCGCGCCGTGAGGGCTAAACGCGACGTCAACAGATCGATGCGTAAACCTGTCCACCATCCTCCGTTCTTTCCCTTCCTGACTAGGGACGCTGACGCCGATGGCACCAATTGTGATGCGGATGCATACCACACACCTTGCAAGCGCCCTACCTTGCTCCTCCTCCTCCTTCTCTCGCACACACGCAACCCGGTGTTTAATGTTTGTTTTATTGCTGATAACCCCAAAAAACGAGGTTGGACACCCAAAAATCAAACAAAAATCGGCGAGGGAAAGAAGAAAGGAAGATAGGCGCAGGCGAGAAAACCAGATAAAACCGCGAACACGCGAACCGCTTTGTCTGTCTCATTTGGTGGTGTCCCCCGATGGTTACCCCGAAAAAAAAACGCAAAGACAAAAATGAAACGACAAAAAAAATATGGCGTGGAAAAGGAAGCCGCGACCAAGCCCGCCATCGTCGTCGTCGTCGTCGTCAGTGCGTTCGCATCGTATTGTCATCGTGGCTTGCAAGGGACCGATAATTCGATGGCCTAGTTCTGGCGAGCTCATCACTACCATCGCATACACAGCCGAGATAACGCACCAGCACACATCGGCGGCGCAACCACGACGACGACAGCTTGGTAGTAGCGTGCAGCCCATCGTTACTGACGTTACTATGCCGAGTCCGAGGCGCACCACGAACATGGTCAAACGAACGAACCGGCCAGCCTCTTTCGAGGGAGGTGGGTAGATCTACCAACAACTCGTTCACCTTGTGCTGTTCTTAGGCCTTAGTCAATCGCAGCGCGCGGTGGCTCTCTTGGCCCCCGCAGCATGGTGGTCACTCGAGTAATGTCAATGTTTCTCTCGCTAGCCGCGCTAAGCGAGCGCGCTCTCTCTTCCTACGAGCAAGCAGTGCCCGATGAGTGCCTAGTTCATCCATCGATACTTGCAGCGCGATTCACTGTGATGCCTAAGCTACTAAAGCTATTAAAGGATCGCGGGTGATCAATTGTAAGGCACAACTTCTTGTAGAAGCCTTTCAAAGCAAGTCCCTGAGTCACCGATCAACAGTATCTTAAATCCATCGATGCAAAGTAACGGCACTGCCAATCTTTTCGGTTCCTTTGGTTGCCAAACCTTCCGCACACGATGCAGTCATGCTGGAATGCTGACACCTTCCGGGGACTGCACGCACCCTGAAATCGATGATTCATCTTAAGAATGATTCGGGAATTCCAAATACCTGAAGACCGCAGCAGCACCACAGCGTTACGCTGGTAGAAAGTCAAAGAAAAGGGAAGCAAAAAGGGCCCCTATATACTCTCTGCTCAGCAAGAAGCTCAGCTTCAACTGCTGTTGATTGCAGCTGAAGCGTACGAGAGCGAGTGGGACGCTCCCGCATGCATTCAACGAACGTAATCAGCCGCAAACAAGCTAAATCTGTCTTGTCTCGTGGGTCAACACATATATATATATATATACGGCGAAACCTCATCTTCAGCTGGGTTCGGGGGAGTGTTCTGTGTGTCTTCTCCCTTAGCAACGGCACTG
>NC_064877.1:64718146-64760646 GCF_943734665.1 Anopheles aquasalis | reverse complement strand
TGGATGTCGCTCCGTTCTTTCACAAACTGTTTAATATTTACGGCACGAATCGTTGGTTCAAAACGAAAGACATCAACGGCAAGCGACGAACGCATTTTGTTGCCGATTTTATTTTGGTAAAAAACCAAACGAATGCCTATTTTCCAACACATTTGTTTTCTGTGTAGCAAGTATTTAACAAAAAAAAAAAAAACATAAGTTTCGGTTCTCTTCTGGTGTCTAAACATCAATTTGTTCTTCTTTTGAGTTTCGATCTTCGGCTATAGCGATTAGAATGTGGTTGCGATTTCGCGTCAACCTTCTGGAATTGTGTATGTAATGTTCATTCGCTAAGTTCGTTATCGTCACCGAATCAGTTTGTTTCACCTCGCTTTGCACTAGGGAAAACGAGATGCTGATGATGTGTCAAGATAACGGGTATGGTAGAAGGCAAATACTACTTGCAACAATGTACAGTAAGGTATAAAAAAACTCATAGTAAGAAAAGGTTATTTGCGTGCAAAGGAAGAGATACTTTTCGACTATCCGCCCCTCAAAAGGGGTTCCGTAAGTGAGATTAAAAGCAACTGCATTTAAATGATTGCAATAAAATGCGAATAATGATTTGCATTTGTTGTTTGATTGATCATTTTAATAAATTTAATGCTAAAACAGATGCCAATCCTGACCAATGACCCCTACTATTTTTCTTTTATCGAGCTATTTCATAACTCATCATTTATCTTTCCGATAATCAATCTCAGTCTTATCTAATCTTAACTCTAAGAAGAAGAAAAAACATTAGAATATTATTGTCAATCATCTTCTTTAAAATGGTTGCTGATTTTTATGCAAGCCTTCGCCGTGTAGACCCTCATAAGATTGCTTGCAGTTCTAAATGATTTTAGCTCCTAATTAAGTATACGCCTGCCTGCAATTGGCGCTGTTAACCTGGATATTATCTCATGTTCTGCAATCAAGATACAACAAGCGCGAGCTTGTCAGACCAGAATCTTGGCAGATCGTTGATCTCCTTTATCAGCTCCTACTTTATGATGCTCCAGGAAGGTATCGTAAATCTGCGCCAACAATCACGCCACTCTGCACCCCACTCTACCAACAGATAAACATCGTCCGTAAACGGCACCGCAATACTCCCCAAGCGCAGCAGCATCACCATCAGCAACCGGGTAAGTCACCGGAAGCGCGTACCCGTTGCCAGTGCCGTGGTAGTGCGTGAGAAGAACGCATTCCAGCCGCGATGTTCTTGGAATTTCTCTCGCGACGATACTGGAAACAGTTCGGTGCCATCGCTGCCGGTAAGTACGGGCACCAAAGAAGGAAACGGGGATTCCGGTGGGGATGGGAGAGTGTCAGGGTTTGATAGAAGCTCAACGTCGCGACGTCATCAAAACCGCACTTGGTGAGTGACGATCATCGCAACCTCCCACTATACTCACCGTACGATCATCGGTGGTTCATTGAACCTCGCCTGGTTGATGGCCGTCACTGGTCGTTAATAGTTTGGGGCACTAGAGAGTTGGCGGACCGGACACCTGTGCGCCGTCTCCTCAGTGAAGCCCCCTCACCCCCCTGGCTAAGGTGCGAACCCATGGACTGGATGCCAAGACCAGCCAAGTCAGCTTTGGCCGCTCGCCGCTTTGGCAAACATTTAATAATAAATGGACAAACAGAACAGAGCGGACGGATAGGCCACGATGATGGCTGCCCCGAGCGCAAGAACACGAAAAACCCACCCCCCTAAGAATGGTGTGCGCAGCTTGTGATAAGCTTGGAGAAGTGCGAAATGGCGAAGAAGAAGGCCTCGGGTTAGGCCCCACGATCGTTGCTGCCTGTCTGCTACGCTGGAACGATGTCGCGTCAAGTCGCAAACACTGCTGAACATTAGAAAGCTTCTAGGCAACCGGAAGCTCGGTCTGGGTCAATCGGGGAAGAGGTAACGGTGGGACACGCTGCTGGGGTTCTACGAGTTCCGTGGCGACACTTCAGGAACTTTGTGTGTGATTTGTTCATTAGTGATAGTGTCCACAGTTGTCACAGATCGCTGCGCTCGCTTACAAAGTGGCTGCTGCTGCTGCCGCTGCTAACTGGTACATGGCAATTCAAATTGGAAATAAAATGTCGAAATCGATGCTTAAACACACCGCGCCATGCCGCACCGTTCTCCGCAGACCCACCGTTGGCCGAATAAATACATTCTCGATTGGGTTGTTCATCGAGCGAGAGTCTTGATGTCTTGGCGCAAACGGGGAATTAAAATCAGTCACAGCAATCCCACTGGTGCTGTATGTTGTTTACATTTTAAAACAGCTTCTGTTTACGATCTGTTGGCAATTGACCTCGCCAGCAGTATCTGTCCCGGAATCGGATGATGGGCTGATGGGACGTGTGGTCTGCTTCTTTTTTCTTGCCAGCCCTGGCTCGATCTAGTTGACTATTCGAACCAAAGCGCCATCCTAACAAATCACCATAATCGAAGCAGTCCATGAATGAGGGATGGTATCGATGGCGATCCACGGAGCTATTTTATGCTGCTGGATCACATTAACAATTCGTCATCGTAACGACGCAATTCAAATCTCAGTATCGCACTACTCGAATCTGTCTTTAAATCGAACGAATCTTTTGCGCATGCCTGCGCACATTAACCGTGTTACTGTTTGGTGAAAAGGGGGGGTTTAATATTAGAACGCACTCGATTAGATAACTGTCAAACTGTGACTAAATCGGCAGCATCGGTGTTTATCTAGCTGGGAGTGTTTATTTGGCTTCGTAAACAAAGTGCACCTGGTGGGCAAACATTGCATGGCAACGGAAGAAGAAGAAGAAAAGAAAGCCGATGACGAGCTGCCGCCTGACCCGAGCGAACCGAGACGTTGCATCTGTGCCGAGCCTTTCCGCAATCAGGTTCTAGCCGTTTTGAGAAGTGAAAATGCCCCCGCGTCACACGTCATCCCCGCCTCAAAGAACACTATTCCGCTAAACCACCTTTTCCTTTTTCTCTCTCTCTCTCTCTCTCTCTCCCTCCCCCCGCCCTTGCAGTTCACATAATAACAGCCAGCTATGGGGTGACGGTAGGATGGCCAGCACCGATCATACCGTTACTTCGCTCACCGGAAACACCACTAGCGTCCGGACCGATCACAGTCGAGGAAGCATCGTGGGTCGGTGCGACACTGTGCCTCGGTGGCACGACGGGTACCATCATGTTTGCCCTCCTCCACACCTACCTCGGGAAGAAGGTGGGCCTGCTGCTTATGTCCGTGCCGCATATCATCCTCTGGACGCTCATACTGGTCGGGGATAATGTGTGGTACGTGTACGGGGCACGCTTCTGCAGTGGACTGACCGGTGGTGGTGTCGTTAGCGTCGTACCGCTCTACATAGCCGACATAGCGGACAAAAGGTCACAGCTCTAACCGCCAAACGCTCTTAAAACCTTTGCCGATGTACTGATTTCAACCCTTTTGCTCTTTGCTCCCCTAGAATCCGTGGCACTCTGGGCTCACTGACCATCATCTTCATCAACATTGGGCTGCTGTTCGTGTACTCGGCCGGAGGTTACCTGCCGTACTATTTACTCCCGAAGATCATGCTCTGCGCACCGATAGGATTTCTCTTGCTAGTGAGCTTCCTGCCCGAAACACCACAGTGTCTGCTGCGGAAGGGTAAGCTGGCGAAGGCAGAGCAGTCGCTCATGTTCTACCGCAACATCACAGACGAGAGCGCCAAGACGGGTGACTTCTATGCGGAGTTCGAGGAGATGAAGGCGGCCGTCGAGGAGAACAGCAGAACGCGCCTTTGCTGGGCTGACTTCAGTAAGCGCTTAGGCCGCCTAAGTAACCGATTCGATCGAGACGCCATTACGTACGTGACAAACCTTTGTTTGTTTGAATGTTCGCCCACAGCAACACCGGAGGCGAAGCGGGGCATGTTCATTGGAGTGTTCGTCATGGCGCTGAATCAGTTTAGCGGCATCTTTGCCATCCTCACGTACGCCGGGACGATCTTCCAGCTGTCCGGTACGGGTATCGATCCGACACTGGCCCTTACCATCGTGGCGCTCATCAACATTAGCGGCAATGTGACGTCGTTCACCATCATCGATCGAGTTGGGCGCAAAATCCTGCTGCTCCTGTCGGCGATCGGTGTCGGGCTGGCACTGGGCGTTCTCGGTGCCTTCTCGTACCTGCAGACCAACGGGCATGATCTAACCGGTGTGGAATGGCTGCCGGTGGTGGCACTGTCGGCCACCTTGTTCCTCGCTGCCATCGGTATAACGAACGTGCCGTTCTTTATCGTCCCCGAAGTGATGCCACCAAAGGTATTGGTTGATGAGGGATCGTTGGAACGGAGTATTCTGGAGATTATGAACATTTTTTTGTCCGTTTCTCTCCTTTAGCTTCGTAGCATAGGGAGCACGATCAGTGCGACGCTGCTGTGCATGTTTGCGTTCGTGCTCGTCAAGCTGTATCCGATCATGATGGAGACCATCCAGATTCACGGTACAGTTTGGATATCGTCCGGCGTGTGTGCCGTTTCCGTGTTTGTGATTATCTTCTTGATACCGGAAACGAAGGGAAAGAACCTGAATGTACAAACGGGAACTACAAAGCGATGAATCGAACCAATAAATGACTTTACTGTGTAATGTATTACCTGAAATTCGCTTGTTTTCGAATCCATGTTCTAGTTTTCGTTTTATGCTGTACGATGACCACTCTGTAGAAATAAAAAAATCCAATACCATTGTGCGTATATTTCATGTTATTGATTTAAAAGTTGATAATTGACAGAAAACACAATTTACTAGATAAACGTGGATCCGTATGGTAGATAGGTCAATTACAAGATAATATTTTTCGCCATTACATTCCACAATGGGCGTCAATTTTTCCACCTAATTTCCTGCTCTTCCCCTACCGGCAGCGTATTCGTTGTGGCTGGATAGGTTCCTTGTTTATAAACGTGCTCACCGTCTGTACAACAAACTTAGAGTTAGCCACTGATAGTGCATTCACTGGACAAGTGGAAGCTTTAACGACTACGTCATGACTGTCCACACCACTACCTAGCGTGATGAGCTCGGTGAGCCCGCTAGGCAACTAATGTTACATACAGTCCAGGCGATCCAGCGTCAAGACCAGACGACAGAGCGTTGTTTACCGAGCGAAGAGATGAGATTCCGTTTGCTACTTGGGTTGGACCCGGGACAGTGAGTGAGTCCTGCTGATCTGCCGGATTGATTTATACTTATCAAACAACGCCATCGGATCAACATCGGGCCGAGGTGGGGAGGGATCGAGATTTAGAAAACAGGTCAGATTGTGACGAAACACATGGCGCAACCTGGCCAGACGGGAACGGAACGGAATGCGCCGATTGTTTAAAAAGGGTCCCGGGGTACCAGTTAACCTCCGGGGAGTAACAGTTGTCCGTGCAGTCCGAAACGTACTCTGGGCATTGCCGGATCGTGAGCAGGGATTTTTGGGTCACAGAATTTGGGACTTCTGGTCATCGCTCTTTTCAACATGAAGTCTACCTCGGGGGTTCGAAACCAAGTCTTTGCTACCTGCGTTAGTAAGTGTGCACGCGTTCTAGACGCGTTTGAGTTCATTCTTGTCCAGATATCCGGAAAATCCAAACGGTTTCAATTCAACTACAGTAAACGTGATCAACCTATCACACGGTGCTGGCCTCGGATGGGTATCACCGTATCTGCCGGTGCTGATGGACGAGAACCAAACACTGCTCGAGACGGGTCCGGTCACGGTTGAGCAGGGTTCTTGGATCGGATCGATCCTGTGCCTGGGTGGACTGTGTGGTGCGTTCACGTATAGTTATCTAGTTGAAAAGCTCGGTATCAAAAAATCCATACAGGCACTAGCGATACCACACTCGGTAAGCACGAATAGACATAATTTGGTGTAGAAAATGGTGCCGCATAATACATGACACGCCTTCTGTTAATTGGCAGGCGTTCTGGATCATCGTGTATCTGGCTACTTCCGTGTACCATCTGTATATTGCTCGGTTTATGGCCGGTTTGGCGGGCGGGGGTATCATTGTGACATTTCCTCTCTACGTAGCGGACATTTCTGATAAACGGTAAGTCCAACGGTTGAACCACGCTTTTCTGCTCCACTGTTGAACTAGCTTGTCTGCGCCATGGTGGTGTCCTTCGTTATAGAATTCGAGGTATTCTTGGAACCTTTCTGGCGCTCATGAACAACCTCGGTATACTGCTCATGTACGTGATCGGCAACGTACTGTCTTACCACACGGTTGTCTTCGTTATGCTCGTATTGCCGGCCCTGTTTACTGGTCTAATGTTTCTCATCCCGGACACACCACAAACGCTACTGAAGCAGGGTAAGGTTAGTGAAGCTGAGCGATCCTTAATGTTCTATCAGGGCGTCCAGGATGCAGTGGTCGGCAAATCGCCAGCATTCCGTCAAGAGTTTGATAACATGCGCAAGTTTATTGAGTGCAGCATCCAGGGTAACTCTCGCGTTACAGTGGCCGATTTCCGTAAGTGCTTTCAAGGATATCGTGGCCCTCGGAGGCAACATCTGATCGCTCTGCTTTGCTACCCATCGAACAGGAACACGTGAAGCTAAGCTCGGGATGCTTATCGGTGTGTTTCTGATGTTTGTCAATCAGTTCTGTGGCATCTTCGCCGTGCTGACTTATGCCGCGTACATTTTTGCTACGGTCGGATCGACGCTAAGTCCGAACACATCGACCATCATCATGGGTACGGTGCAGATCTTTGGTACGCTCTCTTCGTTCGTCTTTATCGATCTGATCGGACGTAAGGTATTGCTGGCTATCTCGACGTTCGGCATTGGAATGGGGCTGCTGCTCCTGGCAGCCTTCAACTGGATGACGATCACCGGTGTCGAATGGGTTTACGAATTTCAATGGCTTCCGATCGTTATCCTGTCGGCAACCGTATTTCTGTACGCGGTCGGTCTGAGCAGTATACCGTTCTTCGTGCTACCTGAACTACTTCCAGCGAAGGTAAGCAGATTTTTGGTGCAATTTGTAGAGCGTTTTTTTATGTCTAGATATGCCTGCCCTCAGATATGCAATGCGGGAAACACACTCAGCATGGTCACAGTTACTATATTCTCGTTCATCAGCTTGAAGGTGAGTATCATGATCTTTAACCGTCGAAAAGTCAACTCAATTTGTATGCTGCAATTACGATAACCTCTTCAGATATTCCCTGTCATGGTAGAAGTTATCCATCTCTACGGTGCAATCGGAATTTACTCAGGAATATGTTTCGTTGGAGGAACTATTTTCCTATTTATTATTCCCGAGACTAAAGGCAAGAGCCTCATCGCAACGCCAAGCGCTGCGTAGCACAAACATTGTGATTCGATCGTATTTTATCGATGTATGATAGATATTTCATATGTAAGAATAATAAAAGAAAATCCAACTAGGTTACAGCCTACGGGGCCAAGATGCTGTAGCTGCAATTTGTTTTTTCCGTTTTCTTTGAAAAGTATCACTTTGTTATCATGACATTTGCCACGTGCTTTGGGATGGGATGATGGCATGAAAGATTGGGGCATTTGCAAACCACTGGCCCAGCCTAGCGCTGCAATCTCTGATAATAGAGGCTCAGTCTCGCAGTCGTCTGCTATTTGCATTCTCCCGGAAGCGCTGGAGAAAAGATTAGACGATAAGGCGACAATGGCGCTGCGCCCAGCCGTAGGCCATACAGGACCACGCTTATGGTTGGTGCAGCTTCCGCGAGTAGTGTCACCTCGAGATCTAGTGATGCATCCGCTAACGTTCGCCTCGATAAGAAATCAATTCCTGGGCACCTTCGCTGGTAAGTAACACGTCGGAGGACCATCACCACGAAACACTATTTAGTGAAGTGAAACACCTTTTTGAATCCTTAAACCATCCAGTGAACATCATCGCGCTGGCTCATGGAGGAGTGTTGGGATGGGTGTCCCCTTCCTTAGCCTATCTGCAATCAAATGGCACACACCTGGCCGGTGGACCGCTGACGGTCGAGCAGACATCGTGGCTCGGTTCATCGCTCTGCATTGGCGGTATGATCGGTGTTACGCTCTTTGGACTGCTAGCCGATTACGTAGGCAAACGAAGAGCTTTACAGTGCATCACTGTCCCTCATGTGGTAAGCGATCGCGACCCGCCCAGGATCTCCAGTGACATCTTTAAACATTTGTGTTCCTTTGCAGGCCTTTTGGTTGTGTGTACTGTTCGGGAGTGATGTGTATCAGTTATGTTTGGGCCGAGTGTTTGCGGGAGCTGCCGGTGGTGGCCTGATCCGGATCGTTCCGTTGTACGTGGCCGAGATAGCGGACTGTCGGATACGCGGTGCCCTTGGATCGCTGTTACCGATCTGTTTCAATGCCGGTACCGTTCTTGCGTTCATCGTCGGTGGTCTGGTGTCGTTTGAAACGATGCCACTGGTGTTGTTAGTGCTACCGGCGCTCTTTCTTCTCGCAATGATCGTGCTACCGGATACGCCCGCCTGTCTGCTGCGGTCAATGCGCAACGAACAGGCCGAACGATCGCTCATGTTCTATCGCGGTGTGGCCGGTCACTTCCAGAAGACGGATCAATTCCGTCTCGAGTTCCAACAGCTAAGCGTTGCGATCGAACGCGAAAAGACGGAACCGGACGCTGGTATCAGCTGGAAGGACTTTGGTATGTTTTGGGATATCATTTCATTTTTCTCTATTTGCCTGTTTCTAGGATGTTAGTACTCCCTACAGTAGTAACAGGGCACTGATTGCACAAATTGGTGTTATTAACATTAGACTATGGAGCATGTTTGTAACGCATACTGATGCCATCCTGGCAGTGCTATAAGAATCTATATTATTAGATACCATTTTAATGATTCACAAAACAGCTTCTCAATTTCTCTTCAGCTTAGCATTTATTGAAATGATTGAAAAATCGAAGATAATCTCAGAGTACTATATAATTTAGGGACACAATCAACATGTTGAATAGAAGATACCAGAGAAGTTGGTGTCGTAGGCCCTATTTTGGTCATTTGTATTAGTGTAGACTCGAATGATAGCTTCGCAATCTTTGGTAAAAACTGTGTAAAGCAAGCAAACAAGCGCAAAAGGCCCATTCGCAGAACAGCTTTAAAAATGAAACTAGGCTCGTGCCAACCTTTGTTGATGCTCTGTTCAAGTGAATTAACCTGCTGACCCTTTCGTTAAACATTTATAACGAATGCTTCGGACTGTAACTGCGTGGCAAAAATCGCTAAAGAATTCTGTTGCTTAGTTTAGCGCAACCATGTACTAAGACCTCATCGCAGATTCTGTTTACCGTAGTTATTGGCTCCTCTTTTAGTGATTATAAAACTTAGAACCATCGAAAATCTTATCGCAGAAAAGATGTATGGTAAAGATATTAAAGCAGCAAACTACGGAAAAAGTGGATAAATGTCATTTCAATTCTTGAATGGCATACCGCACATAATCAGCCTAGGAAGCTACGTTTGATTACGAGCCCAAATGACGGCGAGGCATTCCAAATTGACGCATTCTTAAAGATCCATCAGATCCCGAATGCGACGATGATGAAGCATCCACCGATGACGCTGGCATTGAAAAGGTTGATGGTGATGATGATGAACGCCCACCCGGCTCGATAGGGCCTTCGTCACAACCCTTCCCTACCGTTATCGTTATCCTTGGATCGCCGCGGGAATACAACAAACCTGACCTTGAAAGATAAGAACGCGATGGACCGCGTGGTCCACCGCTAACCGGGCGAGCTCGATGCGTCCATGCGGTCACAACGGTGGTCACGGTTGTTGTTTGTCGATTGTGAGTGAGCCATGGAGCGTTTTGTTTTGGGCGGGAGTGACCACGAAGCGCGAAATCTAATCACATTATCACGGCCCCGGAATTCTATGCGCGCTCCATGGCCCAAGGAAGGCGGCAGAGGGTTCCTAGCTGCGCAGCAAAATTGCATCATCATATCGCGGGCAGGCAAGCTTGGGATTCAGACCAACTGGTGCTGCTGCTGCAACGCGCAATGCACACAACAGAGGGTTACGATCCGCATCGCCTGTTTCCATCTTATCGCGGCGCATTTAAGGAATGATTGTTGCTGAATTGCAAACGGATGGGGAGAGGCGGCCATTATCGGCATCCAAAACAGGGGAACACTGGGAACACTGTCTGAATGGAAGGAGTTGAATGCTCGTTATGTAACCGCCGGGGTTACGTGTCTTCCGCCTCTTAGCTAGCGGGCCTGGACGCCGTGGACTCGCGATGGCCATGTTCCTGATGTTTCTCAATCAATGCAGCGGCTCGCTAGCCCTTATTACGTACGCGGCCACTATCTTCGAGATGGCCACCAGCGGACATGATGCCTACCAGCTGCTACCTCCATCCATCGCTCCGATCGTCCTGGCGACGGTACAACTGATCGGTACGATCGTTCCGCTCCTGCTGGTCGATCGCGTTGGCCGGCGCATTCTGTTGATCGTGTCCTGCGTTGGAGTGGCCAACGGATACCTGACGCTTGCCGCATACGTTCAGTTTCGACCGCAGGAAGCAACCACCGGTGCCCTCGGTGGTTCGACGATCGCTGTGCTGCTTCCGTTGGTCAGCCTCT
This sequence comes from Anopheles aquasalis, assembly GCF_943734665.1. NCBI lineage: Eukaryota > Metazoa > Arthropoda > Insecta > Diptera > Culicidae > Anopheles > Anopheles aquasalis. Next base: position 64,750,005 of record NC_064877.1, on the reverse strand, counting down.
CGTTCAGTATCTTGCTCGCCTCGCTCGGACTGCTCACGGTGCCGTTCGTCGTGATGGCCGAGATATTGCCCGCCAAGGTACATCCCACCGGCACAGCCCGGCGATCGATGTTGCGGCCGCAGCTTCTTCCCTCAGTGCGCCGCTTCATTATTCGCTTATGTTTGTCGCCTCGTTGGGTGTCGCCTCGTGTGGAGTGGGACTTTGGAACCGCTACAGATTGCGCCGTAGCATATGTTTGTGTGTGTTCGTGTGTCTCTGTGTGTGTCCATTCCCGGCGCCGCCTTGTTTATCTAAATAACCGTAACCTTGACATTGGCATTCGTTGATGTCTCGTGGAGCGCGGACGCGCTGAGTTCATGGTCGATGGTGCGTCTTCACACCGAGAGACCGTGGCGCGATCGTGCATGTTATTGCAACTAATACTATAATGGACTCCCCTCCCACCCCTCCCCTTCCCTCCAAGGCCTGCAAAGGCCTGGAAATGTTCCACTTTTGTTGCTGCTTCGCCAGCAACTGCACCGCCAATGCAGTGTGGCGGAGTTGCGCGAACGCTTTGGTGCGATGTGTTTCGTTTTCGCTTTTCTTTTCTTGTTTTTTTTGTGTGTCTCGCTCACGATTCTTTTCTTCCCGTCTGGAGTCTTTATCAATTTGTTTCCATGCCATCCTCTCCCTTTCTTCTGCCGCGTGATCATCGCCTCATCTGGGTGCTGTCTGCGGGCGCATGAAATCTACAGCTGAGGAACGTTGGCAGCACGATTTGCATGACGATCGTGGCCGTGTGCGCGTTCGCGCTGCTGAAGGTACTGCCGGTGCCCCCACCGATTCGGTTTCGATTGTCAAACGCTTTCTTTCGTTGGTTTTTTTTTTACAGCTTTTCCCTCCGCTGCTCGCAACCGTTGGACTGCCGGGAACGATGAGCCTTCTGGCGATGGTGTGTCTGGTCGGAGCGATGCTGATCACCGGCTTTCTGCCGGAAACGAAGGGAAAACCGTTGCTGGCGGGCACGGTGTCGGAAAGCGAACCATCACAGCGAACGAATTAGATGTTAGTATAAACCAGTCTATCTGTCTATCTGGAGTAAAGTATCTGAAACCCACGATGGCATTTTATTCGTTTAGCTTTGACCAACGCGTTAGACCTGGATAATTGTTTTCCGGCAGGCATTAAGCTTAACAGATTAATAAGAGAAATAAACAACTTAAGTTAAATAAAAGAATCAACCAATCAAAATCAATGGAATTAAACAAACAGCCAGATACAGAGACCAGAGAGGAAAAAAGTAGCATTTCGAAATGCGGCATAATAGAGAATAATCAACGTCAAAGCTTAAACATTAAACAAAGTAAAAATACACAAAACTCTATATGAAATGAAAATGACAACGAGTGGAAATTAGTGACAACGAGTTAGCTCCACAAATGCTCTTGCTGCTCGCGTGAGTAGCGAACCAGGTTTTGTGATATTTAAAAATTAGTATCTTTGTCGTTTTTCCTCCTATTGATGTAAAAATTGCAGAGAATTCTCTTGAAAAGACGAGCATTTAGGCAAAATATGACTCCTCAACCCCCAGCCACCCAGACGTGGATTTTCCGGCAAATTCAAACGATTCGAAACGAACTTATCGCTAGATGACGCTAGCTTACAATTCATCTATCCCGCTCTCGCACATGAGTGCAATCGGGAGCATAAAACATCGTTCTCTAGTCGCGAAAAACCGCGGAACAATGAAAAAATCGGTGGTAAAAAAACGGAAGAGGAAAAATTAACGAGATGTGATAAATTAATTTTCACATTTTCCCATGTAGGTTGACTCTTTCAAGAGCATTCTTTGAAGGTTTCGCATCAATCGAAATAAAATTGACAAAGATACAGATTCAAAAAGGGCCGTGCCGAATGGGTTACAAGCGTTTACGGGTCCTTGTGGCGAGGTCAGTCTAACGGGTCTGACCGCTGACCCTTAGGAAAGTGTCCGAACCAACATGAAAGCCCGCAAGTACCGGAGTTGGGAGTTGGAACTAGCCTTAAAGGTTTGCCTTGCTCATGGCATGTTATGTGATAAGAAGGTGCGACGGTCTTCATGCGTTGGCTCCAACGATCGATGTAAGGTGCATCGACGTGATTTTTTGCTCGATGTGTTGGCCTATTAATAAAACATAGTAGGTAATTGTTTTTAATAGTATGGTACCAAGAACCAAAGTAACAACAATTTGCAAAAGGTTCAAATGAAAATAAACTCTATAGATCAATCGATCAGAAATGTGAAACGGACTTCAAGCGCAACGTACCAGAAGTGTCCATGGTTGGGGATTCTTCTAAAGCATCATGTGACAACATAAAAGTGCAGTGCAATAGCGATACCAGACTGCTAATCAATTGTTCTAATGCTTTCATTAATACATGTGACATCGAAATGAAGCTATTCAACGAGAAATCTTGATTTTAATAAACTATTATGAATTTGATTCTCTTGATTTTATAAGAAGCATTAGAATTAACATGCACATGTATTGAAATGCTATTTTTATTTGTTAGAAAAATATGTAAAATAGCAATTGTCGTAAAATAAAAGCTTCTTGTGCGGTACACTTGTCCACAATATGCAGGTAATATTTTTAGTTTGCATTCACCTGTCAAGATTTGAAGATATCGGATCAGCATTCATTAACGAACCATGTTATATTCTCAACATGATCGTGTCAACTCAAGAAACATAAAGCGATTTATCTGTGATCACATTTATCTTTTTCAGCTCGACAGCAACGTTTATCTTTCTAACTTTGCAATTCCTTTAACCCCCATTGTGGTCATTAAGCAAAATTAAATCGAATCATTAAGAAGATTACATTCCATTAATGACGCTGGCCGCACCAACCACAACCGTCCCGGCAGTGCACGCGACTGCGGTTGTCTGACGCATTCAGCGTTCCATTTTCACTCCTTCAGTGTTGATTTGAAAGGCAAAAAAACCCTTCCTAAACCTCTCGTCAAACTTCCAACAAACTGGTTTGATGCACGCATGCATTGTAACCGATCATCATTCGCGGTTGATCGGACCGTGCGGAGCGACCACTTGTTTGACTGCCAGCTGTTACCTCTTCGACTGGTCTTATCGATATTTCTGAGTGTCTTTCTAACTTTACATCACGCGTAATCACAGCGTGGGACAAGAAATGGACATCGTAGCATCCCTCGTGACACAGTGACTCCAGGCAAGGCCACGCGAGTGTGGCATTGGCGCGATCGCCATCATCACCTGACATAGAAATGGATGACCTGCACGCGACCGAACCGAGTCGATCATTCGTGGCCTTTGTTGGCCCTCGACCAGTTTGAAGATCAATGGCGAACCGGGGTGTGAGAGAGAGAGAGCGAAAACCATCAGCAATGGCCAGCAGTGCCGTGTAACAAACCGGCGCAGCTGGCCAAGGCGCACCGATGTGAACGTGTGCCGTCGTAAGCCGTGTTTAGGCTTCGTTCTTCCAAGGTTGGCCACAGCCCGGCCCTTAATGATGGGAACGCGCGCCACCGCGCACATTCACTGTCATGGCATCGGCACGGGGTACAGCGATTAGTTCCACCTCGTGGCACACCGCAATGAGGGAAGCGCCATGCCGAAGCATATGTACGGCAAAGCGCCGCGATGTTAGCCTACATTTTGCCCCTGCACTTTGCAGCATTTGAAGGAAGCTTGTACGTTGCTTTGCTGCGTTTCCTATAGAAACGTTTACCCACACCGTGCCCCCCGGTGGGGCGGGTCAGCGCTGGCGGAATGGTGGATGAAAGAGCACAAACAAAACCAAAACACGGCCCCGGTGTGTGACCTTGGTGAATGGGTTCCACGCGGAAGCTGCGACTCTAGGATTGACGTGGCCTTGGTGGCATCACAGGACGTCCGCGCTTAGGTGTTTGGTAGTGGATATTTTTTCCATGCCCTGGGGCCGGATTAGCGTACGGATTTAGCCGGTGCCTACCCAAGGCCGCACTTTGCAGCGAACCATCGCGATGCGCTTCCATACTATTCTGTTTTAACTTCCTTTTCTTTCAGGTCTGCAGTACGCGTGGAGGATGGTGAGCGTTGTGAAAAAATAAGGTTTGAAATTCTATTCAATCGAGCATAGAACGGCATGTAAACAGCGGCATGTTCCGCATGCACGGTTATTGGTAGGAAATGGTTGATGAGCTGCAATGAACAGCTTCATTAGAATCCATTCCATGTGCGATGTCGATTGTTCGATTGCGGTTGAAAGGAATGCACCCAGCCTCAGCTCTAGCTGATATCGAGCACATCTTACATGTTAAGATGCTTATTTAATTTGATTTAATTTATTACTTTCTACTTGTTTGCTTAAAGCTAGACAAGGATAACTTAAAACTAAGGAGAGAATGGAGTGAGGGAAAATAGCGCATACAAAGAAATAGGATTTTTAAGCCGCTAATTGGACGCTTCAAACCGGTTTTGAAAGATATGTGTTGATCTCTGGTTAACTTACAACACTTATTCCTTTACTATTTCCCTAGTGCAATAATAAAATATGTTTTTTTTTTCAAAATATGATATACAAAATTCATAAAGCATAACGAGACGCATTGGATGTCGACTTTTATTGACCTTGAGCTCTTCATCTCACAAAAAGAAATCGTTATTAGTGACAGATACGCAAGGGAGCTTAAGATTCCTGTCATAGCCGATCCACCTCCCATCAAATATATGATTAACTCCATGCAGTAATCGGTTTTCGATTTCATCAACCTTCATCGTGCGATACAATGACAAAGCTTCTTTGTTGAAGAAAACAAAACGCACAAATTAACCTCCTTTATGCGCGAATACAGCTGAGTATCTGAGCTGTGATCTTGTGAAGGCAAAATCAAGACAAAACCCAAACTACCGTGACCCAGCCATCATTCGTCTCTAGCTCCCCCCCGCATACACCGGTTGTCACTTCATTTGATCCTCGCCAGTGCGCATCCGGAGCCATCATATCTCCACATCATTCCGTTCCGTGTCACAAGCAAAGCATAAAGTGATGACTCTTGAATCCGGCACCACATCTGACACCTACATCACGGCTACATCGTGCGCCTTCTCACCGGCTCTCGGTCACGCCACGAGTGGCGCGGTAAAGGTAATGAGGGGCAAAGGAGCGCTGCAAGACGACAATTAAACCGATTATACCTTTGAAGCCTCCGTAACACTGATTGCTGCAGCAGCAGCTTCTTGTGGTCACGGTGTGCTCTAGCTTGGTGGAGCAACAGTTGAAGCATACTACTCACAAGCATCGCCGAGTTCAACCTTACGTCACTTGCGTCCGGCGTTTGAACCGCGGCAGCGATACAGCATCCTTTGCAGGCTGGGGCGATCGAGTTTTCAACGAGTTTACCACGGAGTGGCTGTTTTGTTTTAAACAGTTTTCAATGCAAATTGCAACACGACGCTCGGCGAGGTATTACATCTTCGTCTCGCTCGGCTCAGCTCAGCTCAGCGGCAGCGACGACGTGTTGCCAACAGAGTTGGAAAGCGTCAGTTGAGGCTGGAACACGACGGCGCAATCCACGACACAAACGTGGATTAATTGATTTTCCATCGGAGCCCCGTCGATGCTCTTGCAGACACAGCTCACTGCCGAATACCCGATACTGATTGGACTTTGGTGATTTATGATTAGCGTGAGCGGTTTATGATCGGTGACGAAAGGCTGAAAGGCATCGTCTAGCGTGATTGAAGGTTCTGCCATGAATATAGGATAATTTCACAACCCTGCCTCGTTGGCTTCTTTTGATTTCATTTTGCTTCGCGTGTTACGGAAATTGGAAATCATCTTCGCCTGAATTGATTAGCTTCGTAAGAGGGGGTTGTGTTTGAACTATTCTTCCATGATTTTCGTAATTTCCCAGCATTTGCAAAAAAAACCATAAAACTTGTTTCAATCGATCGAGAACATGTAATGCGTACCTAAGCACGAACGAGCGCGATTATCTACGAAATCTTTTCTATAGATAGTTTCGAACAGTGAATCTAAATAGCATATCTATCGCGATCACTAGCTATATGCGATCGGAATCCATGTGAACAGATTTTAATTCTAGGTTAATGGTTCTAACCACTAACACAATAAGAACAGGAATTCCATACGCGCTTCTTTTCTCGTTACCGTGGGAGAAATGTAATTAACCTTGTGTCGACGTTAACCGAGGCTAACTTACCTGGTCAGTGCAGCGATCAACTAACAATTACAGTTGGCGTATGTGAATTAAGAAAGAAACGCACGCAATCGGCTGGTTGCTGGTTAAATTTCGGACAAAACGAACCACAACCTTCTCAGGCATGCCACCTGGTGTGGGAGATGCCACCTTTTCATCTCACAGCAGTCATCACAGCACATACCGATAAGGAAAGCGCGCTGCAAGTATCTGCACGCGACCGTAAGACAATGCGCAACATTTGGGACTTTAAAAGACACAAATTACAGACATTACGTTACTGCAGCAAAACAGTAACGCTTCCCACCGCAACCATGCAAAACCTACGATGGTTCTGAGTGCGAGACGAAAATTTTAAAAAACTCTTCCTTCCAATGGACGCCATTTTCGAGCACGAGTGCTTCACGAGAGCCCTGCCGCTTCAGCTGCTAGCTGCCTTGTGCCGGGAGAACTGAATCATGGTGCTTCAATCACATTCAATGATCGTCGGTACTGAAGAGCGCATTTCATGCGAAAATGAAGATTTCGGACTCGGGACTGGGGACCCCGAACTGACCGAATCGTTTTGGCTGGGCCAGAAATCACAACGTTACACAACGCATTTGTCCAGACCGTGGTGTACCGTCCGTCCCGACACTGTGCCGACTGTTGTGTTGTGTTGAGGAATTGCGTAATATTTGTTGACCACCAACATCCATTTATCAGGCAGCGAAGGGTGAGAAAAAAGCATCTCTTACAGGTGAGGTACTCTTAAGCAGACTTAAGCGGACGGTCTCTTTTTCTCTACATTTTAACAGATCCCTGGCCCAACTTTACGAGCAATTAACGCTACAAGGTCGATTGGATAAGCGGCTCACGAAAATGAGCCGCTACATGATTAAAGGGAGAGGCGAGAAACGGTGAAAGGCGATACAAAGGCGATAGTATGAAATGCTACCTAATAGCTTAAACGTCTGTAACAATCGATATATTGCTCCTGTAACTACTGATATATAAACTAGTTTATTGCTATAGACTTCTGTTAATCAATCAATAAAATAATAACATTCCGAACTTAACTGCTTTACACGCTGCTTTGTGCTGATCTCATCACATTAACACCACCGGATTCAGATAAACGTACCACAGCCAGTGTGTACAACGCAACAGCATCACCGGTATCAAAGAGCACGACCTCACCAAAAACCACGACCACGACACAGCGACACCCCCTCCTTGTAGGCCGTCATATTTTCGGCAAACACTCTACGCAACACTGGCCTGGGGGGGTGAACTTCACCCTCTCCGGCGTCGGTCGGCTTGCCGAGGGCGCTGAGTAGAGACCGGCAGGCAGGCAGGCAGGCGTCCTTCGTGGCTATTTCACTTGTAGCTTGAACCTCGAGCAGAGCGGACGGTGCTGCTAGGAGGCAAGAAGACAGACGATCGTTCTATGGCGTTCGAAGCGATCTAGTGCTAATCGTGCCTGCGTGCGTGCGTTTTGTCGCCTTGGGTGGTGCTGTGTAAGGAGTATTTCCATCCACAAGAGTGTCCGTAGTAGTGGTAGTAGTAGCCGCTGTCGCGCTAGAGCGAAAGAGTGCAAAGTTCAATCGTTCATGCCGGTCCGATCGTGGATCGTGTTGGTGCCACAGATCATCGCCGGGTTCTGCAGCAGAACCAAGCCTTCGTTACCCAGTAGTGTGTAGTGGTCGTGACCGTTTTGTTGTTTGAGTGACAAAGTTTATTGAGCTGTTATTGTTGTTATTGTCGTGCGCCATAACTCGGTCACAAACGTCCCTCCCTTTAACGCTTATCAACTCAACGACGACGACGCCACCAGCAACATGCTGATACCGTGGCACATGGCGGTCGGGGGGCTGGCACTGATCGGTGTGTGGGCACTCGCTTGGTTTCTGTACGACAACCTTAAATCGCTCACCCAAATCTGTGTGGCCCTACTGGCACCTTACTTTGCGCCGGCCGAACACAAATCGCTGATCGAGCGGTTTGGCAAATGGGCAGGTAAGTGGAACCGGAAACGCACCGGGATGGGCGCCCCTCCGGAACCGATGCACCGCCACCGCCAGTGACGGCCCATAAAACCTTCACCTAATGACCCACACCACTTCGTTTCGTTCTTCTTCCTCTACTGTGCACGACTTTCACCGGCGGCACGCATTTACAAAATAACAAAATAACTGACCGTCCGACCGACCGTCAGTCATAACCGGGTCCACCGATGGCATCGGTAAGCACTACGCTTTCCAGCTGGCCAGCCGTGGCCTCAACGTGGTGCTCGTCTCACGCTCCACCGAGAAGCTTGTTGCCGTGGCCCAAGAAATCGAATCAAAGTACTCGGTCAAGACAAAGTGGATCGCAATAGACTTCAGTAGCACGAAGCGCGAGATTTACGACCAGCTGCGCAAGGAACTTGACACCATACCCGTCGGCATTCTAGGTAAGCGGAGGGGGGAAAGGGGGGACGGGGGAGGTGGCGGCACTTAGAACATGTGTGCCAATCGTGGCAGGGATCTTTGGCCGTGATCGGCGGTGGAAGTGTTGCAATATATGCTGCTGTCGGCATTCTTAATGCACGATCGAGTCGCTGATCACGATCACGTCAGCGCACTGTCGTTGACTGTGCTACCAGAGTGACCTGAGGATCTCCATACCACCCGAAATTCTGAACAACCTATTATTCCATCCCAATCCAACCGCCAGTGAACAACGTTGGTGCAAACATCGACTATCCGGACGATCTTGATCACATCCCGGAGGAGAAACTGTGGCAGCTGATCAACATCAATGTCGGTGCGGTGACGATGCTCACCCGGATGGTGCTGCCGGGCATGAAGAAGCGCCACCAGGGTGCGATCGTCAACATTTCCTCGGGCAGCGAACTGCAACCACTGCCCTACATGACGGTTTATGCGGCCACTAAGGTACGTCGAGGATCTCCATCCCGGCCATAGCCCCTTGCTGCGGTCTGTAACTGTGCTAATGTTCATATTTTTCTGCTCTTCTGTTTTTATGTCGCTTGTTCAGGCTTACATCCACAACTTTACGCTAGCGATGCAGCATGAGCTGGAACCGTTCGGTATCACCTGCCAGCTGGTTAGCCCGATGTTTGTGACGACCAAGGTAAGCCACTACTCTACCGTTACGGTGATTTCGAACGGTCAGTGGTCGGCGGTACGATCGTGTGCAAGTGTCAAGTGGAACTACTTTGCGAAAAGTCGTGAACTCCCGCCAGCGCGCGCGCTACATGTGACTGTCTTGCATCGTGCACCGCGTGGTACAGCGGCCCAGCTCTGGAGCTGGAGTTATGTTTACCTTATGGACACCTATGGGCCAAATGTCGAGTGCCGAGTGTTGACTGAGGCGGTAAATTGAAAGCGAAAGGCAGCGACTGCGGTGCATGAAACTGCATCTCATCCACGTAATTGTCATGGGTTTGTGGGTGAGCTCGCCCGATACTGAAGCCTCCGATACCGAAGGCCGACCTCGACGGTGCCAAGTGTTGTAACAATCATTCGAGCTTCGAGCACTCTTCGCCACATTCAAGGCTATTCAGTGCGAGTGAAATTCAAGGCTGGTGATAGTATAGGCGAGAGCATGTCTGCCGGGGGGCCGGTTGTAGTGGAAAGATGAGTAATGGTGGCTTGGCGAGTGCACAACCGGTCTACTCGGCCAGCCATCGGAGTTCGTGCCGTTGCCAAGCGAAGAAAACCGGCCAAACCACCCGAGCTATCCGATTGCAACAGTTCGTTCGTGCGTGTCCTTGACCGAGTTGTTGTGCAGATTTTTGGAGCCAAGAACACGGACCGACCGAAGAAGAGAGAAAAAAGAACATGGACGAATCGAACAATCTGGTGTGTGTTTTGGTGGGCGGCCGGTGAACTGCGGATCTGGAAGGGTGGAACGGTGAAGCAACACGTGGTCTCTGCGCCTCTGAACGAATGTCATTGCCTTGCATTCGCGGCGCCTCCATCTTTTGCCTCTCAAATAATCACTTTCCCCACAATCGTCGTCCATGAGCAGTCTGAGTGTGATCGAATGCAGAAACAACAACATTGGTAGCAAAGTGAGCGGATGTGGTATTATAGCGTAGCGTGCATCGCCGGGTTTTCCGATCCGAACCGATTACAATGCAGGCGAATCAGATTAGAAATGACATTGGACGAATACAGTTAATTGGTTTTGAGCCTTTCTAATGAAAATGACTGCAGCAAGAAAGCGGCAATGCTTGAATGGTTGTGTTGGTTGCGAACGAACTTATCCGATATCATTGAATTAAACATCGATTTAAAAAAAAAAAATCAAAACTCACAATTCGATGCAGCCTAAATGCCATTGTCTAAACTTTGACTTCGGCAAAGATCTTCGTTAGTTTTGTGAACCAAATGGGTAACAGCATAACGGATCCCGCTCAATGATCAATGACTGGCAGTTCAATATCTTGAGCTGCCAAACCGGCAGCTAGAGAAATCGGATGTAAGCCAACGTGTACCTCAACACCAACGCTAACCAACCATGGCCGGAATGTGACAAACAATACGTAAAAAAAATATCGCTGCTTGAAGGTGAACAAGCATGTTATGTTGCCCTTATGCGTGCCACGCGGCGGCTCCGAGGGCAGAGCTTCGCTTCGGTCGGTTCTTATAAAAATTAATATCGTCTCGGATCGACAGCTCGTGGAGGGAGCCACCAAGCGCGAGCGTGCGGTGTTTCCTTGGACAAGCCGACATAAGGCTCATCAAGTGATCGACGATCGTGATCTCTCTATTGTTTCGAACTGGCCGCTTTGTGCAGTTCAGCGTATCCTTGTGGTAAAAGGTTCCGGAATCGTGACACATCCGATTGGATACTGATCGAACGAATAGATTGGTTTACCGAGAAAATTAATCATCATTTTGCCGCAAGGTTGTGCTTGGATTGATTGAATTGTGAACAAATGCTTTGTATGCGGCACACGTACCGTTAGCATTTTAGGAAATAGGGAAAATCGTTTGATGTTACGATCGTTGCCGCTTTAAATCCGTTTTGTTACGTCATTACCGACCAATCGGGGATACGCTTTGGCCAAACACTATATTTGCCCAACAGCCATTCGTTTTCGTCGAAACTTTTACTCTCGACCTCAATCTGCTATTCCCAAATACAGACACAAACACCCGCGCTGACTCTTCCACGCACAAAAAAACGTTTATTGCATCATCAGCATCATCATCAGCTCCCCGCAAGGTCGTCCATGTATGCAGCGATTCTCGTAGGTCCCGGGCGTGCATATAGGAATATATTCAACTAGCGGTTTCGTCTCGAATGTCAACACATTCTGCAGAACGAGCAAACCTTTGCAACGTGTTTGCTATCTTATGATACGATATGGAGATACATGTGCTTAGCATTTCGTGAATTCAGAAGGTTCAGCACCCCCGGCACCACTAACGGTAGCCGGTGGGTTGCTGTTGCTCATGCCGCTTCATGTGTGCAGTCCTTGAAGAGTTTGAATTTCAAAGTGATCCAAAGTGAACGTGAAACAGGTTTCCATGTGCCCGAATGCTAGCTAGTGGGTTTAGGCCCGTGCCTTCGGGTTAGTGTTCTCGAAACCACAGCACAAGATTAAGGGCCCCCAAGGCGTGGGGAGGTAGAATCTGATCGGAATGCTACACCGTTCATCCGTCCATCGTGAGCAAATAGCATTAAGAGCGCAGGGACCGGTCGCCACGATGGTGATGGTCGAGGAAGATTATTCTGAAGCGGTGGATTGGTCTTTGGCTCCTGCTACAGCTTGGCTTGTGTTGCGCAATTCCATCAACAACAGCGCACCGAGCACATCTTCGCACAGATCGACCGACGCCAGTCGTCCTTGGTTTTCAGAAGTGATTGGAAATGAATTGATGGTTCCAGCATTATTGGATTCTTCTCCCTACGCGAACCCATACAGGGATAGAACCACAATTACACAATATAGCGATCGAATCGAAATGCCTCATCAACGAGAACCATCTGCTGGGATTGCGTAATGCGATCGGAGGTGCTTCAATAACGTTCTTCTCCTTCTTCTTTTTCTCTATTATCACCATCTGCAGATGAACAACTTCTCTACAACGATCATGGAGGGTGGACTGTTCATACCAAACGCCGAGATGTACGCCAAGTTTGCCACTTTTACGCTCGGTAAAACGAAACAAACTACCGGGTACTGGTCGCACGGTATACAGTATGGAGTAATGAAGCTAGCACCGGAATGCATCCGGACAATGATAGGCGGACTGATGAACAAGCAGTTCCGCAAGGAATACTTTGAACAGCAGCGATCTTCTGCAGTCGCACAGTCCGGATGAGGACGCAGAATTTCGGAACCGTCCATCGCTAAGCATTTGCAAATCGGTGTGCCGCAACTCCGGTGGTGGTGCACCTTCAGGTTAGCTTAGAATTAGGTTAATGTTGCCCATTTTCATAGACTGAGGTTTTAGGAACAGTTTGCTGGTGCTAGTCAGCAACACACTTAGGAGAAACCTGAAACGCATTTCATGTATGTCTTAAGTTTGGGTTTGTTGGCGGCGACCATGGCGCAGTTGTTATAAAACATAATAAATATGGATAGTCGCATCTCCTACTCATTCGAGTTCGAGGTGCAGCGTTGAAAGTGATGTATTTTTTTTAATTAATGCGATTGTTGGTTCGAGATCATAACGAATTATGTTTCATTATTGATGCAGCTTGGTGATGAGTGTCGTGCATTGGATGTGGTACAGTTATGGTAATCGACTTGTTGACCTCTCGGTGGGTCTTGGTTGGGTTGGGTAGGTGGTTCCGTGGATTCATCTATGTTGATTATATATCATGCAGGACTGTTTCATCTTTTACGATCGCGATAAAGGGATAAAAGTCAAGGACAGAACATAGGATATCCCATTCGTAACCGTAAGTAACACGAAGCGATAGATGAGGATGATAAATGTGCTATATGAAGATACTGATAACCACTATTTTATCTTTATGAATACACTTTATCCTCCACAACCCTAATTTTAGATTCACTGTAGTCAGTGCCACAGCGAACGTTCAGATAACGATTTTTCTTTATCTATGCTCTCGCTACGATAGCATTTTGCACTTTGATGAAAAATTTCCTCAATATTGTTTCAAACAAATTCAACAAAAAAATGAGAAAATTATGTAGTACATTAATTTCAACAACTGTTGGCAGCATTCGAATTCCCAACTCTCCGTTTCCATGGCAACCTGTGGTGCAAACAACTGAGTCGGTTCCATCGAAAGCAAGCATTCAGGTCCTATTTATATCCAACAGGATAAATGTGAGGATGAAACTGTTCGGCTTTTACAGTAAAAATGTGTATATTCAATACCGCAATCAACTCTGCTCGACCACCACCTTCGTCGTGTGTTCCCTCACAATCATTGCTTTTGTCGCGCCATATTATGCGCTGTATTCCATCAAGGGCGGAGAACTATGGGAACAGCATCGTCTGGTGTACGAGCAGCCTCGAGTGAAGTTCCCGTACAAATATCTGGTTCTTGCAGAGTTTGAAGGTATCGGCGATGGTGAATCTTCCGTCCTTACCTGTAGTTCCTTCGAAGGATATAACAGTGCCACGGAACAGCTGCCATCGTGTAATGCTATTCGCGTTATTCCTATCGACGAGGACAACGATCAAACGATGGACCGGTTGAGGGTAACGATTAGTTTCAATCCGCCGGACGATGCAAATGGATTGCGATTTTACACGGTTTACTATTTTCTCGAAACCACACTGACTGTAAGTTTGAAGGAAATATTTTTCATAAATACCATCCATTAATGATTTCCACTATCAGTCTCAGTGCAACTTTGAGGTACCCGCTTTCGTCTACCTCGACAAGCTCCAAGCACCAGCAGCAAAGTTCCTGTCGGGAAAAATTGAACATCATGGCGTAATACAGGCTAAGCAGTCCACATCCTTGCAGTGCCCGTTCTTCATGCGGCAACAGAAATCACACTTCAGTGCACGCTATTATCCGACCGAAAACTCAACGCTCGAAGAATTCCAACCGAAAATGATCACCGGAAGGATAGAATCCTCGAATCCCGCCTACTTTGAATATAGTCAAACGCGTACCGGCTGGATATCGGATGAATCCGGCGTAATAGACATCGAGATCGATATCAGTATCGGAGGGGCCGATAGTCAAGCGACGGCACTCCTGTATAGAACTTCCCTCTGGCAGCGCCTTTCTCAATTCTGGACCAGCTACTTCCCGTTGCTCTTTGTCAGTCTGTGGATTGCAAATAAGGTAAAAATGTACCTGTTTGAAAACTTCTACTTACGGGCCGTGGAGGTATTGCCATGGAAACAAAAATATACGTAGCAGACGCATGGTTTAATTGAACAGATAGCTTTGTATTTCACCGGAAACACTTTTCAAAATAACGGCTGTGGAGCGGTTCCAGACGTGGCATGGTGGGCGGCATCCTGTTGGAGCCGGTTGTCTTCTAGGATGATTGGATGTTGGCGATTGTAGTCTAGCTGTACGAACAGATACCGATATTCGAACGATCCCGATTCCGTTTTGCGTTTTTCCAGATGAACCGTTCCTTTGTTGCGAATGCCTTGTATGTAGAATTGCATCCGAATGTATTCGACACCATCCTTTACGTACTTGGTGTGGGCCACGTGTGTCCGGCGGCCCCGACGGCTCTCCTCTCCGAAACCCTTGATCGGTGAACCGAGCGCATCTCGCACGCGTGGTTCTTCCTTGACTCGCTCAAGAGCTTCCGAGTAAATGTTGTTGGGACTGTCCGACGAAAACAGCTCCCAGAAGATCACATAAAACAGCAGTCCGGTCACTCCAACGCCGAGCATGATCACACCCATGTAACTGGCCGTTTTCGTGTTCTCCTTCACACGCTCTCCCAGTGGCCGAACGTCGGTGGAAACATCCGTCCGATCCGAGCCGGCGGAAAGCGATTTCGATGAAGACTTTTGTTGCTCCGCCTGCCCTGTTGCATACTGCCGCACCAGAGAGGGTAACGATGATCCGCTGCATCGTAGGAGGCTCAAGGATAATTGGCGTTGTTTGACTAGCAGCGGACGCAACGCAAGCAGTGCCATTCTAGAAGCAAAATCCGAACGATTAAAGGAACTCCTTCTGCATTATTATATAAACACAACTCTCCGGCCGGTATGATTCCGAGAGTTTTCCGTTTATCACGCACGATTATACATACCTCAGTAGATAACTTTAAACAGTCTAGGACTGTATTGCGCTGGTTACAAACAGAATAAACTAGAACGTGGAATTGAACTACAATTAAATAGTAAAATGCAAAATCCGCTGAACGAGTTGAGCCGGCAATTGTTTGTTTACCTTTTTTTCGCGGCCGACAGCCAAGATTCATATAGCAGGGGGGGGACGGGCAACATTCTCAAAATAACTGGAATCATTCATGGATTATAGGTTCTATTTTTAGTTTTACAACAAAAAGCTCTTTATTTTTTGTTCCAGATGCGTTTCATATTCTACTCTACATCCTAATCCTCCTCCGTTGGCGGTGGAACTGGTTTTGTAGAGTTGTAATGCTCCCCGAGACGGTACATGTGCCTGTGGTATGTAAGGATCAGCTTTTTGGCGTTGTCCTCGTTTTGTCCGTGTATCGTCGAAGGTCCCGTGGCTTGTACGATTTCGATCGGACACTTCAGGCTACTGGAGAGGGCTTTGATTTCTATCTCACCACCCCAAGCCTTCGTTGAACGCACCTGGTGGCAGTATTTGTCGAACCCGGCCGAATCGAGCATATCTCCCGTATCCGGATGGCTCATATAGCAGATCAGACTGTCCTTGTTTTCTTCGATATAATCCGCCGCCAAGCTGCGTAAATCAGCGACACTGTAAGAGCCGATACCGTGCAGCTCGAGCTGATGGTTGATGGCATTGTACAAGCAGTCTCCATCGGCGGGAACGGCGAACGAGATCATTTCCCGCTTCCGAAGTATTTCATTGATGCGATTGTTCTCGATTACACGCGGTGAACTCTTTTGCAGCACGGCTTCCTCCTCCTTGATCCTAGCCGCACGTTCGCGATCTTCTTGCTCCTTCTTCTCCCTTCGTCGCTGCGCTTTGCTCAAACGTTGCTCGTCCTGCTGGTCAGCTTGTGACTGTGATCCATTTTCTGCCACTTCAGCGGCAGCACCGTTATCCTCCGGAGACTCGGCGGACGAGATGGTTAAGCGTTTCAACTCTTCGGCATGCCGTTCCTCCATTTCCGCTTCCATGCTGGCGATCTGGTCCTGAATTTCCTTCTTTTTCTTTTTGTCCACTTTCATCTTTTTCATCGACTGTATCTTTGATTGCAGCTCCTTCTTCTCCTTCCGGTGTTGAGCCAGCATATCCTCGCGCTCAGATTCCGGCACCGTGTCGCTCATCCTGACGTGTAGAACACAAGTGTTGGAGTAATCCTAAATGACTAGCTGGTTGTTAAACTACGGTGAACGACGGGGCAGTGCGGGAAAAATGTATAAAAACTGTAAAATTGAGGTAGCGAAACGTTTTCCGAGATTTTCCAGCCGTCGAGGAAAGGCAAACAATCGGCTGTCAAAAAGACGTTTCAAATCAAAACAAAGAAATTGCAGAAGTGTGTGTGCGAGTGTACGTGTGCCTTTTTGGTAGATTTTAATATTTTAACCCAAACTTTTGGGTAATTCCCCGTCTTTTTCTAGTTGCATATCTAAATAAAATATAGTTTTTTCTTCAATTATCTCTGAACTTTTGCTTCCTTCCTCAACTTCTGGCACTAAGCTGGCATTGACCCCGGTTTTCAAAGTGACATCCAATATGGCCACGACAAAATTGCCAACACTTCCCACATTCGGTCTGTGTAAACTGTTCTAAAGCGTCTCTGTCGCGGAGTAAAAAAATACAAATAAAAATTAAAAAACTTGTGGCTTTCGGTGAGCGAGCATCGCGCGTGTGTGGCTCCGTGATTTGCACGCCGTGTTTGATGACTATTTCGTGATAAATGCTTTTCCCGTTAATTTGTGATTCAGCGGTGACTCCGCGAGACGGCGGTGGTGCGTGAACCTCTTCTCCGGCCGACCCGCACGCGGCCAGGAAATAACAAAAACAGTGGAAAACCTGCGTGGCCCCGGTTGGTGGAAAAGTCTGGTGCACGGAACGGAAACATTGCCATCCGCGGTTGGTGCGTTGGGGCTAAAAATACAATTCCGCCTTTCCTAACGCCATCGAGAGTGCGAGAGTTGGCGACGTCGCGGGTCTGAGATTTCGCGGACGTCGTTCCGTGAAAGCCGCATCACCGCGTATCATGGACTGTGAGCTCTTGGCCGTCTAGAAAGGAGGCCAAAGAAAGTCTGCGAACCGCCGGTTACGGTTCAGTGCGCGAAGGCTTGGCAAATCTCGCGCGATCCAAATCTTCCTTCCATCATCCTTCCTCAGCGGATCGCGAGAACGCTAAACACCTCGTCAAGGGTCGATGCCTCTTCCTCTCAGCGACGGCAGCGTGTAGTTTTCGAGACGTCTAATCGGTGCGGCCAAAGTGTAATCTCCTTCGTCTTCATCACGTATTGACTCGCGCGTTATCAGTGTGTTAGATAGGCTTGAAGTGAAAACAACAGAGGGAACTTGTAACATTATTCTCCAGTCGACGTCGTCGTTTAGTTCGCCCGTACCCGACAAAGGCGATCAACGTTCACGGTCGTGGCTGCGGGGGCTATCAGTCATCTCGGAGGCAAAAACCTTTTTATTGCGACGATCCCGCATCCATCCAGTCATCACAACGTCATCGTTCGTCTTTATCACGGAAAGGAGCAGTCACAATCGAACAGAACAAAGCAACCATTGGCGTGCCATTTGCCTGAACATTCCTCGTCCGAGGAACCACCACACAGGAACCGTGCCGTGGAACAAGCGGCAACCAAAAGGGACTGGCACAAAAAGGGGGATCAATTTCTCGCAGGAAGAAGGAAATGGTTCCAAGGTTAACACATCCGGCGCAGTGAAATACGAAAAACATTCGCCGACTTTGCTTCTTCGGGGACCGTGCACCGATTGGCCGCTGGTCGCTGATGCAGAAGCGATAGAGGCGCACATTTGCCCGATTGATCACCGGAAGTCACCCATCGCCGGACGATGCCCCTGATTTACCACCGGGTGACCGGTGTGCCGATGCATTTTCCCCATTATCAACGCGTCTCGCTGTATCGTTTACATCGATGGAACGACGACAGCGAAGTGATTCCCCAGTGACGTCCTGCGTGAGGCGTTAGTTGTGTCCGCAGGGCTGCAGGACTCCTGCAGTGCAGTTGCCCTCCAGCCGTGGGCCAGGATCGTAGAGAATTTTGAAAAAAAAAAAACCAAAACCAAACAGGAATCAGTTGGCTGCAGCACACACCACTTCGACGGCGCATCCCGGGACGCATCCGTTTGAACGATGGATTGGATCATTAACGATGAGCTTGGGCTCACGGTGGGCCATCTCGTCGGCTGGACGTCCGCTTCCTTCATGGTGGTCGGCGGTGTCCTACCGTACGTGCCCCAGTACCGGCAGATCAAGCAAACGCAGGATCCCGAAGGGTTCTCGCTACACGTTTGCCTCGCCCTGCTCATTGCCAACACGCTGCGAATATTGTTCTGGTGAGTTTCTTAATCCGAGAATTTACGTTTTCTGTCACAGGTAAAGGTTAGATAATCGTACAACCACTCTCGTAGCCGATTGGCTACCGTAGATTATTTATCCTTCAACCACAGTTTCGAACACTGTTCCGAGTCCTTGGACAGACCAACAAGCAAAAAAAAAAAAAAGAAACAGGTTTGACCTTCGCTCCCCGTGCAATCCAATGAGTCTTTTCGTCCCGGGACGACCCACGCAGCGCATGCCAAGCCCCGTATTTCGGACATTTAAATTCCTTCGCAGGCCATACCATAACAATGAAGGACCTGCTTGGCCGGATATCCGGCGAGAAAGGGAAAAAGCAGCTGAAATAGTACCGCTGATAAAATCGCCCAACCCATCGGTCGGCTATTCAAAAACCGTCGCACGCCCGCCAATGGCCTTTGAAAGGTGGAAAGGTGGAACTTGCCTATCTGCCTCTGCTGGTCGATAGCATGTCCTAAGAGGGAAACCAGCTTGTATTACTAAATACAATTGCGATTGTATTACTAAATGGTTTTGCACCAAATGCCTACTACGTGAGGTTCTGCATTCGGCAAGAAAATCGTTTTCCTGTGTCTTATCATCCAAACGCTTCCTTTCCGAAGCGTTAGAGGTAAAAAGTTGCATTTTTCTGCCTAAAAAATGTAGATTATGAGTTCCTTTTAATGAGTAAGACACTTTTCCAGCTACAGCCTGGATTGGCAAACGTTCTTTCGTTTGCACGTTGCTGACAACATTCGCCTATCTTTGTGTCACGGAAATGTGTGGTTTGATATAAAGAGTGCAAAGAATGAGTCGCTCAATGTCGCTGTTTGTGGTAAAACTCGCCGAATTGTCGATTTGGCAATTTTCTGTTTAACCCCGGATCGAGTCACAACGTCGCCGTCGCCGCCGCCACCAAAAGCACAATCGCGCATCGCTTCCAATCGCGTACATTTCCTCGTTCCATCGAATGACCGTGTGAAACGGACACTCGGGCGCACAATCGAGTAGTAGGATGTGGCGTGTGGACTGTTGAAGATGGGCCACCCATTGCGTATGATAAGATAAGATAATGCGAAGAATTCCCGCCTCGTTAAACCCTTCCTTTTTCACCCTTCGCTTACAGCTGATGCTAGGGAGTGCTGGGTGTGGATCAGAAATAGTCGCGCAAACGCGAAATGGAGAGAGGAGGACCATGGAATGCCAAGTTTCCCATCGTCACGATCGAGTACACCAACGGGGTGGAGGGGGGGGGGGTGAAACCATTGATGAAACAAGAGGAGGAGGAAATGGAAATGCTTCAATCACTTCAGGGAGTGCCTACTTCATGATTGGAGGTCGGTTGCTGAACCGACCCCGACCGGTCGGATAGCGCGGCAAGTGCAAACGGAAATAAATGCGTACACGGTCGGTGACGGCGGGGGCGGCGGCAGAGAGGGTTAACGTGCGCACTTCATACCCACCCGTCCACGTCACCCTTGGCCCCCCTGGGCTTCCAGTGAGATGGTAGCGGACGCGCACGTTCGACGCAAATTGGCTCACAATACAAATAAGCAATGAAAAAAAATCATACCAGAGGTACTGAGTCAATGGGTGGGCTAAGGGGAAGGGCATGATTGCACCTTGCACCTAGCACGGCGCGGGAGAAGATGCAAATACTAATAATGATATTCCCTCCTCAATATCAGCATCGTGCACGTGTGCTTGAAGCGATAGGAGATTTGCATATTTGTGGTTGCTGTTGGCTGATGGAATCAACAAATTGAATGGAATAGAGTTATCTTCGCGAAAAATGTATCTAAAGCCCGCGGTCATAAGCCCCGGAAGTTTCTTGGTATATTTTTGATACGTTCTTCTGCGTCTGCTTGTGGATCGATTGATCAGTCGCGTCGGTAGCTGGCAGGCCGGTGTGACAAGCATAGCAATGAGGTTGAGTCGCGAATCGTTGAGGTGCGACCGACGCAATGGTTTTTGAAACGTGATAAAATGTTGCCAAAGCTATTCTCTCGACGTGTGCGCTCCACAGTACCATACATTATGGAAAAAAGGGATTTCCGCCCGGCCCAGCCCCGCTATGGATGTCCACTTTCCCTACAAGACAGGCCGGGGTACAGCTCGGTGTTTATGTTCCGGTACGGCTGCTGACTGCTGGGCTCTTGTTCCAGCTTATGCGCGCCAAACGCCACAAAATCGCTCCTATGTGTTGTGGTGTTCCCGTTTCCTTAAGTTGGTGTATCGATTTTTGGTTTGTCTGTTTTTCTTTCTTTGGTTTAGTTTCTTTCTTGTTACCTTGGATGTTTGGGGCGGTCCCAGTTTCGCCAACATTTGTTGACAGGGTTCGAGGTTCACCTATGGGTGGAAAGGGGGCGGCTGGCGGGGAGCTAATGGTTCTTGTATCCTTTCGTAGCCGAGCGCCATGTGACAACCGGACCGGAAATCCCGGAACTGTTGTCGTCCTTCTAATGTAGCTTATGTTTCCGCCTGACGAATACACCGAATTGTGAAACAAACCATCCTGAATCAAACACAGCATTCCACAAATCGATTGGCACTTAGCAGCGTTGTCTTCTGTTGAAGCATTTAGACATGTCGCGTATGCACATTTAATGCTGTATTTTTGCTGTCAGTATGAATGCTGCCTGATATGTTAAGCAAATATGAATGCCATTAAGGTGGGAATGAATCATAATTGGATGTCAAACGTGTGGTAACTGGCGGTACGCGAACGTGAGCGCTCGAGCAGCACGCGCCCACTGGCACGTGAGGCTCGTCCGGTTTACCTTCTTTTCTTTTTTCTGTTGTTGCATTTACACACATGCGTCTGTTTGGACGTTAAGCGCATATAAGCGATAAGTTTATCGCTAGCCTGTCGCCAAAGCATAAGCTTCTTGCATTCGATTGCTGTTTACCGTACGCGATAAGTGACGCCTTTTGTAGCCAATTCGTTAGCGACCACGAGGAGGAGAATAGGCTGCAAGGCAGAATGGTGTGTGCAGAAATTGTTAACACTGCGAATCCCAGCACTTGACTGATTAAACGCTAAAAAAGTTTCCAAATAAATTATGCGTTAACTAAACAAACAAACACGGCACGAAAGAACTGAACCTGCCACCAAAAGTGCCCTTGACCGCAATAACTCATGCTTTCTAACCTATTTCCCCGGAGGTTTGCCCCGGTGCCTTCTGGCCTGACATAACAATTACTAGCGCACCATATAATCGATTAGATCGGCGGAAATGGGAGTCCACTGGTGGTCCCACTGCAGCAGTAGCGCTCCCAGTGGACGTCCCAATGCCCTCGCTTTGCCTGCCTAACTGGATGTGTCAATTCAGTAAAGATAATTGAATTCCTCTCCCGTGCCGCCGCCATTGCTTGCTCGCCTGACCCGGCTGCTGCTAATTTGATAACCGTGCTGATGTTTTCATTAAACTTTCGCATTTAAGATGCTAGCCTGAGTCCTCAGAGTCGTGCACAAAGACACCAATCGTGTTCAATGATATCGCCATGCTAAATGACATTGAAGGTGACATTTGATAGTCGAATCAAAAGCCCACCACCACCGTCGGTCGATGCAGAATGCAGAGAACTGACCAACATCCCCCAAACCATCTCGACACCAGCTGACGCATCGCCACGAGCGAGCTCTAACTCCTCATGGGCGCCGTGTGTAGGTCTCGAGGGTGTTTGGATCACCTTCCTCGCCGAACAACACCAGAACCAGTTCCCGTGATCTCATCGTCACCCCGATGACTGGTTTTCATGGCCAAAGTCACGGCGAGGTATAGTTTTTTTTCCAGACGAGCGTCGAGAGGACTGCTGCTGCTGCTGCTGCAGCTTTTTAGATCGAGAAATGTGACCATTTGTCAAGCTGCAAAAATGGTAAAGATCGGTCAGAGATGCCTAGTAGCAACATCCTACAACATGTCATAATTAACGACACACGAAGCAGCAGCAGCAGCAGCGGTCTGGACGTGTACACCGGGTTGATACTTTTCGCGAAACGCAAAGTTTCTACGCCGTTGACGCAATCAGCAATGGGTTGCCGCCCCTCTCGCTACTGATAATACCATTTGTGGAATATTATTTCAAGTTTTTGCTGTTGTGTTGCCGGTAACGCCAACAATTTTAAGCCCCTCTGCCTGTGCCTTTTTGGTTTCTTAGTAATAGAAACGGCTGCGTCGTGTGCATATGACGAAGTTGTTTTTCAAGTGCTGGTTTTATAACTTTGAAATAATGTTTACGTTCCCTGAACTCCGAATATGCGTAACGAGATTTGTTCGTTGTTTATCACTGGTATCAGAGTCCACCAGTTGTGTTGCTGCCAGATGGTTTCGCATTACAACGAACGGCGCGTGCCTCATTTCAGAACGGTTATTCTGGAATGCCATGCGATCGCACAAGTGAGCCCCCCAGCGAAGAAGGGTGTTCTCTGTTTGTTTTCTCCCTTTTTTCGCTCATCCGCGCAGTCGTGAGGTGATAATGTCGATCGAATTATGGACAATTTGCTGCTAGAATTGCATTCACTGATGCATGGCACGCGCGACAAATGTGTGCCAACACAACTGGTCCGTGCGTCCGTGAGCGGCCCCAACACCAGCACCATCGGCGACGACACTACAGCAATTGACGTGTGCAAAAAAAAAAGGGGGGAAGCTAACTTCATTAGGGCCGTCCGAGCGCAAACAACGTTTCCATCCAATCTCCGCCCCGATTGCAGTGCTCGCGAGTATGGCCAGCAGTCGAATGAGGGGACGTACGAGATCTAATCTCGGTTCAGATTCGTTTGGAAATTTTCGATCGGAGCTTCCCGATGTACCGCTGCTGTGAACGTTGTCATCGATCGTCATTCTCGGTCACGATCATCATCATGCGGGGGTTTGTTAGTTTGAAAACAGATGACGCATTGCTTCGACATGTTGTCCCACATATTACTAAATACCGTTCCATCGTGCCACTGGTCTCCGTTGTTGATAAAGATGGCACACTCCAGATGCATCTGATGGTGACACGAGTGTTGCGTTGGAGTCGGTAAACCAATTAGAAGTTGCATCAACTTGCGGTACAAGATGGTGGAAACATTGGCAACAAAAATAACACTCGTTCAGGAACGGGTTGCGCCCCCATTTTAACACCAGTGATCGAGACAGAGAGAGAAAGAGAGAATGTCGGGGGAAATGTAATGTGTCCTCGGTGATGCTGGCTGGCCAATTACAGGTGACACGAAGCGACCGTGTTCCGCGTGCCGTGCGACTGCGGAAAAGCGAAAACCGAGAGATTGCTGAGCTTGTTTGCTTTCGCCATTCCGCTTGTCCATACAACACTCGTCTCCATTATCCGCGCTGTCTCTTTACCATGTCTCTCACCATCAGCAGTATCATCATTCGGTTTGGTTCGGTGGTTGGTGTGGCGAGCACCACGAGAGTTGATCGACAGGAAATGAAACGTTTGTTGCGGTCGATGCGCACGAGATGGGTTAATTTCGGTGAAACACTGACGGGTTGAGGGGGAAACAACAACAACGAACCCGGGGGTACATGTGTTTTCCGGCGAGCGACGAGCGAGCAACACCACGCATTCCAACTTGTGCTTCGTGGCACAAACACTTCATTCTGTTGCGGGATTAACCGGCGACGACTAATCCGGACATCAACAAGGTGATGCTGCTGGTGCTGGTGCTGATAGTCGGTAACATCTTGGTGCAATCTTTGCCAGCTCGTAAATCTCGAACCATCACGCGTGCCATCGTACTCCTCGGGTGTTGCTGTTTGTTCCATTTTCTCCACCCCGGCCACGATAACAGACATCCGTGTGGCACCTGACGAACGGTGGTGATGATGCTGTGTGGCCTTCTTTTCTCCGGCATCACGCGTTGATTAACTAAGTCCCGTATGCCATTGGGTGCGTTTTATGATGGTTTAATGTGATAATAATGGTTCGCGTCGCGTTTGGTCGGCGCTTCTTTAAATGGTCTTAATAAAATTGGCCTCGAACCAACGTCTCTAACGCAAAGACTTAATCTGCACACACCGCTGCCTCTCAGTTATTCAGTCGTGTTGATGTGCTTCATGCCCGATGTTAAGGGTAATTTGAAATTTTAATTCAATTTGCGTCATTTCGTTTGATGCTTCAAAATTAAACCTCGTGGCCCTTCCGATGAACGCGATAACGCGAACATGGGACTTCGACAGTAGAACGGTGGTAAACGACGCCCAGTGCCAGACAGGTGATGCGTTCATATATGCTGAGCAATATCGATTTTACGTTCTCTCCGGCGTAACGGCATCCGCAAACGGGGCTAATGGGTGACGAACAGAATCCACCGGCAACCTGTTGCATTCACCGACGGGCGTTGTGGTCTTCTGCGTTCCTTCATTTTTGATGACTGAGCTACGGAATCACTTCCATGGATGGATGTGTTTAGTTGCTACGTGCGAATGATCTTTTGCTTTTGCTTTTCTGCTGCTTGTGGCATCTTCGCACCAAATCAAGATTCTGTTTCGTGTGTCTGTGGATACGGCTCCCGGAACGAATGCTGATGCATGCTTTTATGCATCCGGTATGAGGACGAGCTTACGCTGGTGCTGGCCGAGGCATTCTGCCAACATTGCAGATATTGTAAGCGTTTAGCATGTGCTCGTTCTCTCGTGCCCCTTTTCTTCTACTCCGTCGTACGGCATACGGCGCTCTTCTTTACGACATTGACCGCGAATCAACCACTTGCTGCTGCTGCTGTTGATGCTGGTGTCGGTGCCATGTTTGGATGCTTTGCACATTGAGCCAATACACGCTCACTCGCTCACATTGCAAAATCGCTCCTATGTGTTGTGGTGTTCCCGTTTCCTTAAGTTGGTGTATCGATTTTTGGTTTGTCTGTTTTTCTTTCTTTGGTTTAGTTTCTTTCTTGTTACCTTGGATGTTTGGGGCGGTCCCAGTTTCGCCAACATTTGTTGACAGGGTTCGAGGTTCACCTATGGGTGGAAAGGGGGCGGCTGGCGGGGAGCTAATGGTTCTTGTATCCTTTCGTAGCCGAGCGCCATGTGACAACCGGACCGGAAATCCCGGAACTGTTGTCGTCCTTCTAATGTAGCTTATGTTTCCGCCTGACGAATACACCGAATTGTGAAACAAACCATCCTGAATCAAACACAGCATTCCACAAATCGATTGGCACTTAGCAGCGTTGTCTTCTGTTGAAGCATTTAGACATGTCGCGTATGCACATTTAATGCTGTATTTTTGCTGTCAGTATGAATGCTGCCTGATATGTTAAGCAAATATGAATGCCATTAAGGTGGGAATGAATCATAATTGGATGTCAAACGTGTGGTAACTGGCGGTACGCGAACGTGAGCGCTCGAGCAGCACGCGCCCACTGGCACGTGAGGCTCGTCCGGTTTACCTTCTTTTCTTTTTTCTGTTGTTGCATTTACACACATGCGTCTGTTTGGACGTTAAGCGCATATAAGCGATAAGTTTATCGCTAGCCTGTCGCCAAAGCATAAGCTTCTTGCATTCGATTGCTGTTTACCGTACGCGATAAGTGACGCCTTTTGTAGCCAATTCGTTAGCGACCACGAGGAGGAGAATAGGCTGCAAGGCAGAATGGTGTGTGCAGAAATTGTTAACACTGCGAATCCCAGCACTTGACTGATTAAACGCTAAAAAAGTTTCCAAATAAATTATGCGTTAACTAAACAAACAAACACGGCACGAAAGAACTGAACCTGCCACCAAAAGTGCCCTTGACCGCAATAACTCATGCTTTCTAACCTATTTCCCCGGAGGTTTGCCCCGGTGCCTTCTGGCCTGACATAACAATTACTAGCGCACCATATAATCGATTAGATCGGCGGAAATGGGAGTCCACTGGTGGTCCCACTGCAGCAGTAGCGCTCCCAGTGGACGTCCCAATGCCCTCGCTTTGCCTGCCTAACTGGATGTGTCAATTCAGTAAAGATAATTGAATTCCTCTCCCGTGCCGCCGCCATTGCTTGCTCGCCTGACCCGGCTGCTGCTAATTTGATAACCGTGCTGATGTTTTCATTAAACTTTCGCATTTAAGATGCTAGCCTGAGTCCTCAGAGTCGTGCACAAAGACACCAATCGTGTTCAATGATATCGCCATGCTAAATGACATTGAAGGTGACATTTGATAGTCGAATCAAAAGCCCACCACCACCGTCGGTCGATGCAGAATGCAGAGAACTGACCAACATCCCCCAAACCATCTCGACACCAGCTGACGCATCGCCACGAGCGAGCTCTAACTCCTCATGGGCGCCGTGTGTAGGTCTCGAGGGTGTTTGGATCACCTTCCTCGCCGAACAACACCAGAACCAGTTCCCGTGATCTCATCGTCACCCCGATGACTGGTTTTCATGGCCAAAGTCACGGCGAGGTATAGTTTTTTTTCCAGACGAGCGTCGAGAGGACTGCTGCTGCTGCTGCTGCAGCTTTTTAGATCGAGAAATGTGACCATTTGTCAAGCTGCAAAAATGGTAAAGATCGGTCAGAGATGCCTAGTAGCAACATCCTACAACATGTCATAATTAACGACACACGAAGCAGCAGCAGCAGCAGCGGTCTGGACGTGTACACCGGGTTGATACTTTTCGCGAAACGCAAAGTTTCTACGCCGTTGACGCAATCAGCAATGGGTTGCCGCCCCTCTCGCTACTGATAATACCATTTGTGGAATATTATTTCAAGTTTTTGCTGTTGTGTTGCCGGTAACGCCAACAATTTTAAGCCCCTCTGCCTGTGCCTTTTTGGTTTCTTAGTAATAGAAACGGCTGCGTCGTGTGCATATGACGAAGTTGTTTTTCAAGTGCTGGTTTTATAACTTTGAAATAATGTTTACGTTCCCTGAACTCCGAATATGCGTAACGAGATTTGTTCGTTGTTTATCACTGGTATCAGAGTCCACCAGTTGTGTTGCTGCCAGATGGTTTCGCATTACAACGAACGGCGCGTGCCTCATTTCAGAACGGTTATTCTGGAATGCCATGCGATCGCACAAGTGAGCCCCCCAGCGAAGAAGGGTGTTCTCTGTTTGTTTTCTCCCTTTTTTCGCTCATCCGCGCAGTCGTGAGGTGATAATGTCGATCGAATTATGGACAATTTGCTGCTAGAATTGCATTCACTGATGCATGGCACGCGCGACAAATGTGTGCCAACACAACTGGTCCGTGCGTCCGTGAGCGGCCCCAACACCAGCACCATCGGCGACGACACTACAGCAATTGACGTGTGCAAAAAAAAAAGGGGGGAAGCTAACTTCATTAGGGCCGTCCGAGCGCAAACAACGTTTCCATCCAATCTCCGCCCCGATTGCAGTGCTCGCGAGTATGGCCAGCAGTCGAATGAGGGGACGTACGAGATCTAATCTCGGTTCAGATTCGTTTGGAAATTTTCGATCGGAGCTTCCCGATGTACCGCTGCTGTGAACGTTGTCATCGATCGTCATTCTCGGTCACGATCATCATCATGCGGGGGTTTGTTAGTTTGAAAACAGATGACGCATTGCTTCGACATGTTGTCCCACATATTACTAAATACCGTTCCATCGTGCCACTGGTCTCCGTTGTTGATAAAGATGGCACACTCCAGATGCATCTGATGGTGACACGAGTGTTGCGTTGGAGTCGGTAAACCAATTAGAAGTTGCATCAACTTGCGGTACAAGATGGTGGAAACATTGGCAACAAAAATAACACTCGTTCAGGAACGGGTTGCGCCCCCATTTTAACACCAGTGATCGAGACAGAGAGAGAAAGAGAGAATGTCGGGGGAAATGTAATGTGTCCTCGGTGATGCTGGCTGGCCAATTACAGGTGACACGAAGCGACCGTGTTCCGCGTGCCGTGCGACTGCGGAAAAGCGAAAACCGAGAGATTGCTGAGCTTGTTTGCTTTCGCCATTCCGCTTGTCCATACAACACTCGTCTCCATTATCCGCGCTGTCTCTTTACCATGTCTCTCACCATCAGCAGTATCATCATTCGGTTTGGTTCGGTGGTTGGTGTGGCGAGCACCACGAGAGTTGATCGACAGGAAATGAAACGTTTGTTGCGGTCGATGCGCACGAGATGGGTTAATTTCGGTGAAACACTGACGGGTTGAGGGGGAAACAACAACAACGAACCCGGGGGTACATGTGTTTTCCGGCGAGCGACGAGCGAGCAACACCACGCATTCCAACTTGTGCTTCGTGGCACAAACACTTCATTCTGTTGCGGGATTAACCGGCGACGACTAATCCGGACATCAACAAGGTGATGCTGCTGGTGCTGGTGCTGATAGTCGGTAACATCTTGGTGCAATCTTTGCCAGCTCGTAAATCTCGAACCATCACGCGTGCCATCGTACTCCTCGGGTGTTGCTGTTTGTTCCATTTTCTCCACCCCGGCCACGATAACAGACATCCGTGTGGCACCTGACGAACGGTGGTGATGATGCTGTGTGGCCTTCTTTTCTCCGGCATCACGCGTTGATTAACTAAGTCCCGTATGCCATTGGGTGCGTTTTATGATGGTTTAATGTGATAATAATGGTTCGCGTCGCGTTTGGTCGGCGCTTCTTTAAATGGTCTTAATAAAATTGGCCTCGAACCAACGTCTCTAACGCAAAGACTTAATCTGCACACACCGCTGCCTCTCAGTTATTCAGTCGTGTTGATGTGCTTCATGCCCGATGTTAAGGGTAATTTGAAATTTTAATTCAATTTGCGTCATTTCGTTTGATGCTTCAAAATTAAACCTCGTGGCCCTTCCGATGAACGCGATAACGCGAACATGGGACTTCGACAGTAGAACGGTGGTAAACGACGCCCAGTGCCAGACAGGTGATGCGTTCATATATGCTGAGCAATATCGATTTTACGTTCTCTCCGGCGTAACGGCATCCGCAAACGGGGCTAATGGGTGACGAACAGAATCCACCGGCAACCTGTTGCATTCACCGACGGGCGTTGTGGTCTTCTGCGTTCCTTCATTTTTGATGACTGAGCTACGGAATCACTTCCATGGATGGATGTGTTTAGTTGCTACGTGCGAATGATCTTTTGCTTTTGCTTTTCTGCTGCTTGTGGCATCTTCGCACCAAATCAAGATTCTGTTTCGTGTGTCTGTGGATACGGCTCCCGGAACGAATGCTGATGCATGCTTTTATGCATCCGGTATGAGGACGAGCTTACGCTGGTGCTGGCCGAGGCATTCTGCCAACATTGCAGATATTGTAAGCGTTTAGCATGTGCTCGTTCTCTCGTGCCCCTTTTCTTCTACTCCGTCGTACGGCATACGGCGCTCTTCTTTACGACATTGACCGCGAATCAACCACTTGCTGCTGCTGCTGTTGATGCTGGTGTCGGTGCCATGTTTGGATGCTTTGCACATTGAGCCAATACACGCTCACTCGCTCACATTGATCATCCACCTTCTCATGGGTTCTGTATTACTCCTTGAACCATTATTATTGCGTTTGATGGTCAGCATATCATCCAGTGATGTGCTGCTGGCGGTGTGCGCCGGTGATAGGTAGTCACCGAGGGAACACTACACCCAGCACATGGATTGCGTTTAAGCTGCTCGTAATCCTTAGCAGAAAACCGCGCTGAACCGAATGAAGCGAGCGAAAGAGGGCACAGGGGGGGATTAAATCATGAAACAACATGGCCAATTCAGCTCAATTGGATAACAGGCGGCACCAGACCCTCGTTTAGGGTGGCCGCACATCGGTGGTTTCGTTCAAGCCGCGCCTAGTGTTTGGCTGGTGTGGGAAATGAGGAATAGAAATTGCTTAGATGGACCTTTAATGGCACCAATATTATGGCTGTAGTTTAGGACTTGAAGGCCAGCTGGTATGTTAGGAGGATCCAACATGATCTTTAGTTATGTTGTTCCTCGTCAGTGACTCCATTTGTATCAAGCTGTGACATAATGTTTCGCAAATGCCAACAATGCCAACAATTTCAATATGTTCTTATATTTTACTTATCAACCTTCAGTTGTTTATGAAGTAAGTAAGAATCGTCTTCCTTAAGCGATTGCGTACTAAGCAGCATGCTAGACGCCATCATACATTGAACTTCAGTTCTGAAGAAACTTGCCGGAATAACAGAATATTTGTGAAAATTATCAGTTCCAGATTGCCTTAGCTCCGGCATCCGCCAGTTCCGGGAGCTTATCTGCTCGAGAACCACACCAACTCGAGGCATCAATGCGTTGGAGTCGTTAAGATTTATTATTGATAGTTTGTAGGCGAGACAATGTTGTTGGTGTTGTCTGCTGACAGACTCAAAGAATCGGTGTCACACTGATAAGCTTTGGTTGCGAAACAATCGTCTTGCTGGAATGCTGGCGCCTTCGTGATAAGGGAGCAGAATGAGAATTTGATGTTGTGCCATTGACTGGTGCGCGATGCGAGAGAAGCACATTAAGCATGGTTTTGTGTGATGGATTTATGTTTGCAAGAATATTGCGCATTTTGTGAATGATGATGATGATGATGATGTCTATTAATTTATCAGTCCAAAAGATACTTATCAAATGGGTGGCTAAAGGGCGATAGATTTGCTTGTGAGCTCAAAAGAAAGTATTAAAGGTTGATGTGTTTTTTTCTAATTTTATCTTCCAACGTGATTTAATTTCTTGGTTTATTGAAATGGGCAAATATTGTGATTATCAATCATACATCTTGGGTAATCATAATTAATCAACATCACTATGAATGTGACAAGCCTTCCAACTACGCTAATTATCCCATTACTATCCCATTAACCATTTCTCTACCATGTTCAGCATGTTGATATTAGTGTGATTGGCCAACTGGCACTCTAGTATCAGTTTACACTGGAATCGGAATATTTTATGATAATGCAATTAATTAAACCGAAAACTACACATTGCCCGTGTTACGTTGGCAGAAATATCAGCCACTGGGAAAGTTCGAGGAAAAGTGCATCAATAGAGTGGAAAACCAGGTTAAGAGGTCCACTTGGCTAAGTGCTTTTCCCGCGGGACAAACGAAAC
>NC_064877.1:64635646-64713146 GCF_943734665.1 Anopheles aquasalis | reverse complement strand
CCGTAATAGCGCCACGGTCAGTCAATAAACAACAATCTCACGACTGCTCAAACGGTTGGATTGTGTCGGTTGTTTTGGACTTTGAATGTCATACATTTTTTATGCGTCTCATGCCACGCGCGCTCCTTTTGCCATTGTACCTTCCCGGAGAACTAGCTCGGGGGAACTATCAGCTAGTGTGTAAGAGAAATGTAAAGAAGGTAACAGAATACTTTGTAGCATATGGGGCGAGTTAGCTACATCTGTTGGGTGTAAGCGGGACATAGCATCCAATTTACGCCTTCTTCTACTCCGTTCTGATGCTCGTTGTATCGATTCGGGTTTCCAAACACTTTCCTTTTCCAGTAAAGTTGACCTTTTCCATCTAGCTAGCGTCCGCTTCAGTGATTAAAGTCAATATTGTTCCGATAATCACTCCCTCCAGAAAGTTTCGTGACACGCAACCAATAATCGAATGTTGATCGAATAAAGGCGCAACACGAAGGATCAGAAACCACAAATCCTGCCAACGCAGCCCAGCCAAACCGGAACAATGTGCCACGTTTAACAAGGCAGGACGTAACCTTTAAATCCATCCATCATCTATCGGTGCCGGGCCATTCTTGGGAGGTGAAGAAGCGGATGTGGTCTTGTCCTTGAATGCCTTAGTTGTTGTGGGAGAGTGCTGCCCATCGCACACGCGCCCGGTTCACCGTATGATGGGGTGTGTCATAACATGACTTTCAGCGACTTGGTGACTTGGCTTCAAAATAAATCATTATTTGTTCCACGGCCATTTGCTAATCCTTGTCAAACCCAGGGGCTCTCTGCCTGTTGTTGTCGTTGGTCCTAGTGTGGCAGTCCCGTTGTTGGATGCACGTCAATCACAAAAGCAAAGCTTTTTTTGGGAGAAAGCGGACGTCCAACAATTTCCAAAAGAACCACAACGGATGCCGGAAACTGCTACTGGCGTCGGGTTTATTGAATTCCGATGGCGCCAATCTTGGTATACCAAAGGCGGGGGACCTTTTGTTTATTATTATTATTATTCCGGCTACATTTTCCGTTTTTCTGTCTCCTTTTTGTCTGTTGGTTTTACGTAGTCAAATGTCATCAGCAACGCATTAGGATTATCATTAATCATGGGGCGGTTGCATGATGTCACCGAAATATCGTTCGTATTATCGTTGGCAAATCAACTTCGATGCTGCTGAGAGGAATTCTGCTAGGCCACATTTTGCTACAAGTTTTGTTGATTATTGTAAAAGAGTCCTTTATTTAATAAATTTCTAAGCGTAAATTAGTTTTAAAATATGATATGATATTTTACAAAACGATATCTTCGGTCAGATTGTTTAGTTCTGCGGGGCCTCGTGAATCGATTCGGTTCCATCAACTGTAAAAATGCGGTACGATAATCAAACATAATACCGTTGCACTACATTCCATACAATACCGACACGGACACGTGCAGTATCAATTGCGGCCAAGCGAGACTTTTATGATCACGCTTCGGAGCTTCCTCGGAGGTGTCTGCGTTCCAGCGTAAGCATAAACCTGCACCGTGAGCTTGCAATTACTGACGATCCCTTCATAAATCTAGTCCAATGGCAAAGTGCGCATTGAAGGGAACAATGGTCGCGTGCATCACACGAATGAACGCGGTAACCTTTCCTTTCCTCTTAGTGTCCGTCAGTGCCTGTCATTTCCTTCAGTCCATGTTGAGAAAGGGAATATTATAAATATGCCCAGGCGTGTGCCGGCCAAGGGTGCAGCTTTGTTGGAGTGACCGACAGCCGTAAGTAATTGGCACAGAGAGGCCACACCTGCGTTCCGTTGCTCCAGAAATAGTATTTTTGTAAGAATATAATCTCATTTACCGCAACCCTACGCAGCCCATCCCATTGATAGGAGATACGTGTTTCGTGTGCGTTATCTGTTCCATTTCCGCAACAAAGGGGCTATGCGTGTGCTACGTTCTTTGTCCTTTTGCTTTAACAATTATGAAAATAGATAATTCGCCAGATGACTTTTGCAAATGGAACATTGAATTATAAATGGTTGTTTGCATGGTTGATGATTTCTTCTTTGCATATTCAATGACACGTTCATGCTAGTTCATGCTAGTGATTAGAATAAATGTTCTCTGACATTAATACAATTTTGTTTGATTGCTCGTTTCGTATTAGAATGTCCTCATGAAAATCATTGATAAATTCACTTACTTGTCTTATCCCATCCATCCATTCCATCCATTAACCATGAGCACATAACTCCTTCAATCCATCATCCACTTACTGAATAATCGTTGCATTAAAAGAGCCCTCAATGGTGTAGATGGAACCTAGCACATGATCAAACTAACGACATTCATTTATTCATTCGTTTTTTCGCGCAAAACAGACTTTGACTCGCGGTACTTTTGGCAGTGGACGGACTTCCAGTCCTATGTGGACTTTATGCTCGTTGTCTGGGCGGTCGGGGCCGCTGTCACCTACCTTATGCTTTCCGTTACCTGGTTCATGGAGACAGTCGGCTTTCTAGCCGTCTTTACTGAAGCAATGCTAGGTAAGTAATGGGTCGTTTGTTCTCCATTTGGTGCTAGGTGGTTTATAATTGCCATTTGTTTTCTTCATATTTTTTCAGGCCTCCCACAGTTTATGAGGAACTTCAAGAATAAGTCCACCCATGGGATGAGCATTTCGATGGTGTTCATGTGGACGGCCGGTGATTTGTTTAAGACTGGTTACTTCTTTTTAAGGCATGCCCCAACGCAATTCTGGATCTGCGGGTTGCTGCAGGTAAGGACGAAAACATGTTAGCTTAGTCCAAAAACAAAAAAGAATATTTCGTTTTAACCACTCTATCTCCCTCGCCTCTTTCTTTCCTTTAGGTCAGTTTAGATATAGCGATTCTATCGCAGGTCTACTTTTACCGTAAGAATCCAGCACCTCGCAATACGCATCGCGGCGATTAGCAGTTTGCCCCCCAAAATAGTACTATTCAAGGCACCGTCATCAACAACAATAACCATAGTAAAGACGTCCAGTTGCATCGCAATCATTCGTTGAAGCGTAGTAGAGCTGCGCAAAACACGCTCACCGGTAACGGCACGGGAACAGCACTGCCGTCCCCCGTTTCCGATGACACTGCTCCCATTCTTCCCGGGCGTCGCGATGTGGCTGTCGGGTGCAACCGTCTCCATGGTCTGGCACCGCTTGCAACGGCCTGTTCCACCTCGGGAGCGTCATCGTCCTTTTTCAGCAGTATGCTCGGTGCTGAGTGTTCCATTTCGTTGCGATCACGGTGCGATCGTGCTGTTAGTGGTCCACAGACGAACCACGACACCACGACTGGTGCCAGTAAATGCGCTCGTCTATCGTCGGCACGGTTCCACCACTCCAAGTCCCATTCGATTGCTTCCTCACCGCGCGACACAACTCCCGTCCGCCATTCGGCCGTGATTGCGGTGCGTGGGGGATCTGAGAAATTTAGCGATCGTCAGAAGA
Organism: Anopheles aquasalis; assembly: GCF_943734665.1. NCBI lineage: Eukaryota > Metazoa > Arthropoda > Insecta > Diptera > Culicidae > Anopheles > Anopheles aquasalis. Next base: position 64,709,658 of record NC_064877.1, on the reverse strand, counting down.
CCGCCTCACTACCACTGCCAAAGCGTCGCCAGTTGAGCTTAAGTGCGAACGAATCGGCACAGGACGTGGCCGGAGCACTACCACCTACCGCCAAACGGCCTTCATCGGGTGTAAGTATCCTTAACGAGGATATCTACATGGACAGCGCGGTGCCAGGCGATAATTGTTCATTCGATACGAACACTTCGGCATTCGGCGGAGGATTGGCGATGCGCGATTCAAGCTGCACGCTTAACAGTAACAGCTACAAGGAGCAGTACATTCTCGGATGTGGTCACTACCGCAGCAATCTCAAGCACTACGATGCGCTACTAGCGGGTGGTGGATGTGTATCTCAGCGGCGCAAAAACTCCATCGGATCGATGGCGAAAATATCGCCGGAACAAGCGACCGATGGAACACCGAAAACCGTGGCCAGTACCGAAGAGGGGGAACGTACCGGACGACATCATTGGCCAACCGGTCCAGATACCGAGAGTATCGAAATGGCGGACAAGGTGGAATATGTGCAGCCGAAGACACACCACTATCCGACTAATGCAAAGTCGCTGGAAGACATCTTATGACGGCACGCATCACTGGCCCTTTGGCCAGTGATGAATAGTGAGCAAATACGTCGACTCGAGCGGGAGCAATCCCGGCATCAGTCAGCCACCTCCACCATATCTACTACGAATAATGAATCTCGCACGATGAAATCGGTCGAAACGCAAACGGATCATTTAGAGGGAACCTGTAGCTGCGACGTGGACGATGCTAGCATTTCGGGCCTCGTCACGGACATTGGCCACGATGGGCAGGACGATGGTGACGATGGGCAAGAAACTGCGGCGCGGGGGCTAGATACCGAGGAGGAGCTGGAGTTAGAGGAAGGGATGCAGAATGACGAAGAAACGGTCTTCCAGGTGGAAAGCAGGACGCCGCTACCGATGGGTTCGTTTGGTCGAATAGAAACGCCCCAAGACGACTCGGTACGAATTTCCGTGTGTGAGCCGGAACTGAAAGCAATCTGTTCCTCGCACGTCGAGGATGACGAAGAGCTGATCGATGATGACGATGCGGAACGGTCGCGCAACTTGCGCCTTGTAACGGCCAGCAATATGTTTAACTTCAACAAACTGGATATCCTGAACGAACGATCGGGCTCGGTCAGTGGAAGCAGCGAAGGAGGAGGTAGTCAGCGAACGGGTAATCTGCCAGTCCTGCTTTTGTCGGTATCGTCGGGTGGTGGCAGTACTAGTGATAGCAATCGAAACCTATGCGAACACGAAGCGAACGTGGCTGTGGACGATGCGATCGCCAGTGCTGCTGCTTCGAATGAGCAGCAGAAGCAGCACCGCACTACGACGATGGGCGCCGTCGGTAGGTCACTCGTGTCACGTCTCGACTCGCTCGAAGCCATCTTCATACAGGAGAGCCCAGAAGTGATTTTATAGCAGTGGTCATTGCTCCGATGGACGATGCTGGTGACCGTCGCCTTATAAAGATGGAGAACGAGGTATTCGCTGAATGGAAGCGAAGAAATGATGCTAAACCAAAAAGGAAAATGGGGATGAAAGTTGAATGCACTTGAATAGAATATTTTTGGGGGGTTTTTACTAACACATAACCACATACTAGGGGTGCGGTTGCGCAGAGAGCAACGGCACAATCACTTCACAGCAGTACCAAACGCTGAGCTACTGGCTGAGATGTATTTACGAGCATATGGAACTAGTGGTTAGTAACTGTAAAAAGCATAATCGAAGCGAAACCCAGAGAGAGACTTTATTTTTGTAGAAAATAGAACGATAACGAGGTCTGTAAGTCATTAGGTTTACTTGAGTGCACCACCAACTGACGATCGCAGGGAGTAGTGCATTGGGTTAGTGCTATGCTGATTGAATTTTCTTTTGTCATTAGATTACACCGCTACTAACTCATTGATTTCCGATTCGGTTAAAGGATCTCTGTTGCTTCACTGAGATGAGAATAATTTCAGAAGCCCTTGAAACAGTCTGAAATCCGTGAAATTAAGCATAAGTGATGGAGGGAACTTATTGAATTTTTTTTTTTGAACTTTATATTCAAAGTGCAGAAATAACGCAATTGGTAAGAATTAAGTTACACAGCGATGTTAAATGCAGGGAGTAATAGAAGCAATTTACGGTAATTATTTATTGTTTGATTGAATTTAATTTGACGAATTCCTTTCTGCGTACGAGTATGATTTCTCAACTGCACACGCTGCTAGTATTTACAATTATTTCCCCAAGCCGCATTTATCATTCTATATCAGAATGTGTTTTTTTGCTAAACAAAAAGAATAATTCCTTAGTTTGTTTAATTTGAATGTCTGTCCGATACTAACCCACTGGTTTTCGAGCGAGCCTAATAATCCACTAGCCAATTAAGCATAATCTGGAATGCACTTGTAACGAAAGCGAACGTATACATTGCACACTGAATCCACTGATGACCAGCCAACGCTACTTCCAGTCGATGGGCAATAAATTTGAATATCACTAGAATAATCACTCGAGAGTGAGCAAATGTTAACCAGTGAACTCTTCGTGCGAGAAGACAGGCGTACTGTAACCTAATACTACTAATCGAAATCTTCCTGGTCATGTATTGAAACTGATTTGCGGCTGTCGAACAATCCCATGCATTTTGGTTTTGGAGGTAACTTTACGACGCTAAGCAGCTAGAAAAGCAACAACGACACTGCACTATCGATGACTATCGACCATACATAAACTCACAGCTGCTATGCACCAGTCTGTTGCGTGTGTATGGATCGCCAAGCTAGACGACCGATATCAATATACATATATTGCCGCGAAGGTAGAGCGCAATACATTCTGTTAACGTCAACGCGCATGAAAGGTTTACGAAAGGTGAAGCTTATCGAATGTAATAATTGAAAGCTGGGAATCAATTGATGGCTCCATATCCGGGATCGATGGATAGAATGAAATCCCTCCATCGCATTAACTGAAGGCACCAAGAAGTAATGAACTGTACTATCAAATCGAAGCAAACATACTATCATTATGAAACGCAACGTAATGCAACTAAAACATTCAAAGTGCCATCTACTTTTCCCGTACGATTTTCGTTCAAAGTGGTCTACGATAATTTACCTACGAACCGTGATATAGATGTGAGCAAGAATGGAGACGGACAGGAGAGCGGGAGTGATGATTGTAGCGTAAAACTAGTAACGAGAATGAGGGATCAACCGGAAGAATAGAGCGGATACACTTGCTAATCATCGTGTACTGTAAACTGATTACATTCTTTTGCCTTTGAAGCCTAAAATTATTGGCAAAACCCTAAAACGGACGATGGATTTAAGGTAGTAGCAGCTTTAATTGAATTCAACCAACGCGTGTGATACGTGTAACACCCTTGCCTAAAACGCTGCCAAGCGCCTGAAAGCGTTTTTTTTTCGCGAAAATCATTTTAAAACAATCCTATCAGTTCTTGCTGAATTCTGGAGGCATGTATGTGATTTACTGTAAATTCTGCTCCCGTATTGGGCGGAAATGTGTTTCATTAATAGTTCAATTTTCAGTTGCTCTAGTTCAATCGTTTTATTTCGATGTGACTTCTTGGCGCAACCTTGGCCTCAAGGCAAGCGAGCATGCCAATGTGTGATGCGCCACTTCTTGAGATTAGTTCGATTTGATTGCTGATACTCTTTTTTATGTAATGTATGCGCGTGCAAATCGTCGGAAAATGCGTCACGAATGTTTCTAGTGATAACCAATGAGGCTTTTGGATTGGTACGAATGAACAAACAAGTGAGAAGAATGTAAAAAGGAACAAAAAAGTGGAATAAGTAGGAAGCAGGAAGGGAGAAGTGAACAGTTGAATCAACATATAATAAATGAAGAAAGTGAACAATTATATAACATGTTGTTTCTGTTTTATTATTCTGTGATGGTGCATACCCTCACTTGAAACCGGAAGTGGACAATAAGGATTTCGTTCTATGTTCAAGTCGGGTGCTTAATTTCGTCTCCCAAATTGCATCGATGGTTTTCTTTACTAGTTTTCTATATCACATCTTACTTAAAATTCATATTTACATGTTGTAACATTTGTAGCATGTTGTAGCATGAAGTGTTCTGGGTTTCGTTATGGATTTCAACTTGACTGGAATGGATTAAACGATTTGGTGGAGTCGCATGGTGGATCTCGCATTCTTTCTTCAAAGCTTTAGATTACCAATGAAATCGCGAAGAAAAGCGCATTCCAAAGCTCTCACTTGCTCAGAATAAAAGCTTACATCGCTCGAACGAGAATATAGAAAAAATCGAAACACATAAGGGCGTAGACACCATGTCAGCAAACGAGCTAGTGGGCGAGTTTGCAGGATTAATACGAACGACTGTTCCATTAATTGTTAATAATAATTAAATAATTAAAAACAAATACCACCAAATGTATTTGGAATGGTTACAAATTTAATAAAATTTTTTAGATTTTTTGGTAGATTTTCTTCATTTCACATCTCTCTCCTCTGAGCGCCTGAGTTCGACGTACTCTGAACTATGATCCGTTTGACATGAAAATGATGTTAGTTCCGTCCTTTCACTGCGTAATCTTTGACAAATAAAACTCGAGTCGTGCCGCCGCACCGAACCCCATTGGCCTAAACAATTGCTCTCGCTCGCATATGGCCCAACATAAGCACCTCGCCGTCGGTGCGCACGCAAGTGGTGAGAAGAAGCAGAGCCAAGCCGCGGGCTGATGACGGGAGCGGCGGTAGAGCGCGTCCACTACTAGTAAACAAATCGTTCGCATTCGGGTGCTACCATGCTGCCGCTCGGCACATCTGGTGGACCCGAAGATGCCGATGAAACCAGAGCATAAGCCAGAAGGCACGCCAAGCGCAGCAGCAAAAACCCGTTCTTACCCGATGCCCCCCGAACAAGCGGTGGTCTCGCCAGTGGAGCCGCAGCAGTTTCGCCAGTTTGCGTTGAACTGTGGTCGTGTTTGGATCGCTGGTGCAGCCGCGCAACCGCGTATCAGAAACACACGCAGCAGCCTACAGTGGTGGTTCCCATCCCCCGCAGGGGCACAAAAGTGTGGTAAGAATGGCGGAGGCCGCAAGATGTTGTTGATCGCAAAAACCGGTGTGTGCGGTGGTGTGCAGTGGTCGCGCGCTCGTTTGGCGCATAACGGACTCGGCCGTTATTAGCATGATTTGCTGAATCGATTGGCCGGAACTGGTTTGACCCCGGGGGGTGGACCCGGTCGACCACTGCGCCGTGATCAGTGATGGTGGATGCGGAAATGGTGCTACAACGGTTCACATCGGAGCATCGGAGTTTATCGGGAGATGGGGTGTAGCGATACAGCTTATCAGATGCGCTCAAAGCAAGGTCAACCGAAATGATGATGAGCCAGTGGTGATATGTGGTGCTGACTTCTTGAAGGATGTTGGGCAAACCGGCCAATAAACACCGTCCGCGCCATAAATAGAATTTAATAAACGCTCGACCGAACGGTGCTTATCGATTGCGTTGCCAGGGGGCCTCGTCAATACGTCCTTAGCGCCACCTTGGGTGAGCGCGTTTGTTTGATTGTTTTCGCTCGCTTGTTTTGGTCCTTTATTTGGGCCACCCCATTCCGATTGGTGATCGATTATTGGCCGTGTGAACGTACGTATGTGTCTCTGTATGCGGTGCGCGGGTGTTTAGGCTGCTTTCTCACTTCCCCACGCAAGGCGAGTTTCCAATTTTCAGCTTGACAACCATAAGGTCAGTGGCCATTTCGGACCACTCCGGTTACCAACCAACACTGGCAGACAGCTGATTTCGTATTGATCCTGGCACAGGGTCAAGTGGCTTCCACTGTGCCTTTGCTCCTTTTCTTGCTTTTCCCCCTTCCTGCCTTGCGTGCCCTCATTCCCTGTTCCCGGGGAGAAAACTCCTTTGTTTTCCCCCTCGCACGTTATGCTCCAGACCTTCGAAGCCAACGTGCCAACGGTAGTCTCATTCCCCGTTCGCTGTTTCCTCGTTCCAGAAGATAAGCGTCGTCTAGTGTTGTACCGTCCGAGCACGTTGAGTCTCGTCCGTGGAGGTGTGTACGCAGAGCAAAAGCGCGAGAAGAAAGCCGTCCATCCGTCCAGTGACCCACAATCCGTGCTGTGCCGTGCCGTGCCGTGCCGTGCCGTGCAGTGTTTGCAGCAGTTATCGCGAGTTTGCAAGCGAGTGCTCTGGTGCGTTACAGCTTACTTAGCCGATAGTCTGCTCTGCTTATAGCACCCATACCCTCAACAGAGTGTAAACGGAGCAGAGATCGCTGTAAATGCAAATATTGAAACCGTCAGTCAAGTGATACGACCGTTCGGAGGTGTGTGTTCGGCATCGCCGGCTGGCTTATCGGGAGTGCCGGGAGTTTGTTTATTAGCAGCCACTATTGCAGCTGCAGCCGCACCGAAGCTGCACCAGGAATTGCCGCTTATGTCATCAACGTACGAGTGGAACACAGCGAACGCACAGGTATGGATCAGGTGTTTTCATTTTATCAGCTAAAAACCTCTCTCCCGGGGCCATTTACCTTCCTGAGGGGGCGTTACACCAATAGCCAGCAGCAACCAACAACAGCGAACCAGAGCTGGATGCTACAATGTTCTAGCACTAGCTCCAGGGGCACTTCTCTTATGCCGAAATCAGCTGAGAACAACAGCATTTGCCTGGCCAGCTTCGTTTGGTTGGGGCCAGATAACACAAGCTAGCGGCTCCCTCCCCCGAGCTCCGAATACACGAGCGATGCCGAGTACATAATTGATTTATGGGCTCCTGCGTCATCACGGATCATTAACTGGGCCACGAGGCCACCCGGCGGGTACCTGATTGGCAAGAGGATTCGTTGTACAAATGTGATTGAGCTCTTTGCTCCATTTGATGTTTTTTTGGGCGGGCTTGTTTCAGCCGTTCCCCTAACCGATGCTGTTGGAATGGGAATCCATTTTGGAAAATCCTGGACGATGGCAGGACTTTGTTTTTAGTACGAAATTCTCGTCACTTTCCTAGAGGAATGGTTTTTATTTTGCTGGAAACTCTTCTGATTCGACAGCTGGAAAGTATTTGCTCGTTTCTGGATGATTCTCGTTCCTTCCTTACTCTCGCTACCGTATCCAGAAGGTTGCAGAATCTTCAAACTACCGGAGACGCTGGCACGCTAGTGGCCCGGGATATTTGCAGGATGCAAAGTTTGATAGAAAATGTAATAAAAAGTTGAATTTGCAACAGTAAAAACTCCGCTGTTTTTGTTCGTACGAACCAAGACGCGCCAAGACCGTGTTTGGGCTCGGAATCCGGATGTTAGCCACATCGCAGAAGCTCTCGGAGAAGAGGAATGATTAAATGGCTCAGTGATAATTTATGTTTCCACTTGCCTCCATCAGCTCCCGCCTGTCAGCCAGCCTGCCAGGGACCACGGAATTTGCTTCAGTTTGATGTATTAAACATAATCACAAAACCGACCGCGTCTCACGGGTTTCCGCTACACCGGAGAGGTGATACTTCTTTACTTAGTCGAACAACGCTCGAAGCGACGTGAAGACGAAAACAAACTCGTCACGCCACGCCACCACTTATCGCCTGCGCTTGTTTTTAAAGTTCCGGCGAAGGAAATGATATTTTCGAACTCATTTGCTTCGTCTTTACGACCATGCGGCTATCGCACTCCGCGCGGCGTAACGTTCATGGACAAACACCGGATGACGATACACGATGGGGCGCGTGCCGATATCCTTGGTTGTCTTGCTATAGATTACTGGAAAAAGAGAGAGAGAGAGAGAGAGACATAAAGAAAATGAAATTCATGGGGCGTTCGCGAAGGTCAAGCCTCGAGTTTGACGGGATTCACACGAGCCGTAACGTGTGGTCAACATTTATGCGACCACGAGCCGAACCCCGACCGCCAGTTCCATAAATGCCACATATTAGAGCGACACGACAAGCGAACTGGAAGCCGGCTGGACTGCGTGACAAATGAGCAATAGGAGATGCCGAAGGCTTATCGGCGTGGCATGTGGCAGCTGAGCGGCCTCTTTGCAGCAGCTCACGACCGATTGCTCTAAGCCAGGTCAGCCCTGGCCGTGGCGTCACCGGGAAGGTCGCCGAAATGGCAACGAACGTCTTTCCCTGGTTTGGCCGCTAGAAGGTCAACTCGTGGCGACCAATTGGTGCCGCATTATGTCACTGACCTGCGGAGTTTTTGGGGAGATTCGGTTGGGTGGTTCGTTGAATGCTGTGTGAAATTCGGTTCGAAGTGTAACAACACCGCGAAGCCGTAGCAAACGATTGGGTATGGTACAAGACAGGGTATGAAACGTGTGTTTTCGTTCGTAGAAACTAATGGAATCTCGTTTTCTCGCAAAGCTACGTTTGTAGGGGAAATCTTTGGGGATTAACAGTATCAAGTACATTTTGAAATGATATAATTACTTAATCTTTTGTCCATTTTATTATTGCTAGCAGGTTTCCTTTCGCTCGGTTCAAGCGATTATTTCAATATTTTGTGTTTTTATTGGTGTTTTGTGAATGAATTGATTGTTTCTTTGCATTTGTTTCGAATTACAAAGATCGCTCTTCTGTAAATTATTAAATTGATTTCAATTATTTGTGAGATGATTTTTTTGAATTCTTAATAGAAAGTTTTTTCACAAAACTCCTTTGCAAAACAACATTCGACGGATTTTTTAAAAGCATTATGCAACTTTAATAAAAAGTAACGAAAACAATAATCCGTTTCTGAGCTACGTGAGTCCATAAATGGCACAGCCGGCCAATAGCTTTCATGTCATTACGAACACACTTGATTATGTTTTCTTAATTACAATGGACTCACTGGCACGGCACAGCGCAACTTATCACAAACGTAAAAAGTGCGACAACAGAACCACAATTAATCCCAAAGATCCTCCCTCGGATATCCCCCGCCCCAATACCAGTCCGACCCTTTTTCAGTAGCTTAGCGCTTAAAGAGGGCATAAAGTAGGCCCTTTCCTTGTGTCCCGGGCAACGACCAGCAGACGGTACATACCAACGCGGGAGCCGGAAAACGGTCCCAACCTTGATATCCGCCCGTCTAGGCCCCGTTCGCTTGGGCTTGGGCTCAAACCAAACCAACATTATCACCCCCATCCGGTAATTATCCGAGAATTTCAGCGGACTCGAGTGTGCGCACGCTTGTTTATGCTACTACCACTACTACCACCACTAGCGGTGACACAGTGGAAGCTCGTTTCAAGGAGACAACTCCCCGGATCCTTTCTTCTTTTCTGCTCTCTGCTCGTGCCTCGCCTCGCCTCGCCTGTTTTATCATTTCATTCGCTTTCGCTTTTGGTCCGCCACCGCGCTGTCGTCCGCCGGCCACGATCCACTCGCCAATCTCGGCCAAAAAGGCTATCAGTGTGTCGTGTAGTCGTTGCCGGGGAATAATACAAGTTTCGCTTCTTTCATCTCGCAACTTTACATCGTCTGTGTTAAACGTGCAACAAACTAGACGTCTTGCGGTGGTTCGCCTGACACCGTTGGTTGTCGTTTACAGTAGCTCGATTCTTTTCCTTTTTTTTTTTTTCTTCGAGGGAGAAAGAAAACTTCCGGTTCCTGAGTTTAACGGGGATCGTCCGGTGGCACACCAGCGCGAAGCGAACCAAGGCCACCAGGGCGAGCCACGCGTTTGATCCTGAACCGCAAAAGGAGCGAGCATCGTGTAGCATTAAACTGTTTTCGACCAATTCCGGGAGGGCGGTAGGGCCAGTCAGGCGTCAATGTGGAGAATAATGTGTTCCACAACGTCCGCCGATGCTGTCAAGCGGGCGTACAACCAAGTTTTGTCAAGGGGCCCCATGGTCATCGACAGATAGAGCGCCGGGGCGTGGTAAACTGCTGTTGTGTGACGGTTCGGATCGATCGACCGATGGAATGGAGTGGCTCGAGGGCCCCATTTCCGGGGTGTGACAGTGAACGCCCGCGGGGCCGGGGGTTTAGCATCCAATTTCCCTACTTATACGCACTCATCGCACGTCACGGCACATGCTTCATCGCGCGGTGTGGCCATCTGGTTCACATCGAAGACGATATCGATTATGATAATGATGGCGTTATGGGCTGTTGATGGGGGTGCCAAAACCTTTTTGCTACGGCGCTCAAGCATCTTAGAGCGGCTGTCAGCAGCTGTGATGCCCTCTGCGGTCGATGACATGGTTGCCTCTTCCCCGGCACCAGGTTCGGGAATTTGTCGTGACAGCATTTGACATATTTTCCGTTGAATATGCATCCGGACTGGTTCGCTAAGTTTAACACAATCTACCACAGGACAGTGCCCCTTTATGTGTTTTTTTTTGTCTTTCATGTGATTGTTTTGGGGAATACTTTCACGATGTGCGCACCAGTGAATTCATTTCACTTATCCTTGCTTCCGATAAGCTTCTTAGTGCAGCAGCAGCAGCAGCAGCTTCTTATCGGCACTCTTTACGCCCCGTTCCGGTGGCAAACGATGGACTTATCTGCTTTCGAGTGTCAGTCGCAGTTTGTTACCATCTCCGCCAACCCCGAAAAGCCACCCACAAATGTCGACAACAAAAGGGGGCTTTTGTTTCGCATTACCAGCCTGTTTCTGTGACCGCAAAGAGCCGCGGCGGTGCCCAACGTTGTCACCAGTCGGACAAAACGTCAAACTCACTTAAGCGGCCGGTTTGGAGTACTTGACCATCTCTCTCACGCGGTCGCATCTGCAAAATCCTCACCAGAGTCAGTGTCGAAGTCAAGGAACTGCGCGTCCGAATACCATAAACCTCCACGTATACCATCTTGTCCGCTGGTTGCAATTGCACCACTCTCGGTCGGTCGGTTGAATGCATTCGCTCAACGTTTCTTTGTTTCGTTGCTGGTGCTGGTGCTGCAGCCGGTCTGCTCAAACAGCAGAAGGAGGTAGTTGGGCAGCAGCGAAACAAGCTTGGCACGTTCTACGCGAATGCGCTTGGCTGTTGGTCGCGGTTGTGCGTTGGAAGAAACTGGTTTCCCCCGTCGCCACCACGTCGCCAAGTTGCTTCAACCCCCCCCCCCCCCCCCCCCCCCCCCCCCCAGCGGGTCGGTGTGGTTCCGTGTTCGCACACTTGCACTCTTCCTTCGTCTCATGGGACCCGAGAGACGATGTTTAATTTGCGAGAGCGCAACGCAGTGCAACCCAGGGGCATTTCTTTCGATGCCAGCGTGTAGAACCTTGAACCACGGGAGGTGACATCTTGGTGCAGCAGCAAACGGCAACGTCGGAATCGTTGCAAATCGAGGGCATCCGATTTGCGAGTGGATTCGTCTTTCACTCTCGCGGAACCGTGCCTTTCGGTTGCGGTTGTTGGGCTGGATATGGCGGGAGTGTGTGCGGTTTGTCAACTGGAAGTTGCTTAAGCTGAATAATGAAACGAGTAAGTCCCGTTTCCCTGCAACTCGTGAGTGGCTCCTGGCTCCGGTTTACGGATGGGCATTGGCATTAGCGTTTCAAATGCGAGAGGCCAAGGAGAAAGGATCGAGGTCAATCCTGTGAACTGTGGGATGAATGCATAAAGGAACATGCAAACATGGAAGCGAGATAGCGAGGTGTAAAGGCATTTCATCATTTTAAATGTATTCAAAAGTTATTTTTGAACGCAAACAAATAAGTTGTGATTATGTAATGCAGATAGCAATCGAGCTTTTCATCGCTGATTGGCATTTGACTTATATATAACGCTATTTTTTTTAACAAATACAATCTTTCTTCTTAAGAAACAAAAGAATGAGACTTTTCTCTTTGAGTTATTTGTCTATTACCATTACAACTCTATCAGACTCTATGGGCCATCGAAAAATGAGTATATTTATGTAATAAAAACTGTAACTAAAGTAAATCAAACACGGTCTATTTTTTACTTACCAATATTCGTTTGTGTTAGCACAAATAACCGCCACGGATACAACCGTATGAACAATATGCTAATTCATACATCCGTAAAAAAGCATTACTTCACGCAAAAGCCCGTTTCAATTAGCCATTTTATACTGTTACTGTTTAATGGCTTCTTCGGCCGGTCACCCTTTAACGCAAACAGTCGCAGGGAACCGTGAAATCGAATTCAAAACCGCCTTTGCCCCTCTCCCATTACCTTCTTTTGCACCTCGCCATAAAGGAACCTCTCGGTTTCTCGCCGTGGCACAACAAAACACCGTGAGCAACATAAAGAATGCCTTCATCTTCGTACCGATCGCGGGTCGAATATAAACCGCGAGACCACCGTACCATTAACCAACGCGTAACGTCAGTCACGGCGAGTTCCGGCACCAGCGTACGCAGTGCTCTGCTACTGCTGCTGCTGCTGCTGCTGCTGCTGGAAGTTCAAGTTCTTTGCCACCGTGAGACGTCCTTGAGTCGCTGTCGAATGCCATTGGCGGTTCGGTGCGGAAGCAATGTGAGCACCATCGGCGTCCGTTCGCTGCCCGACCGTGCATACACCGGAGCACCTCATCGAGCATTTTCGACGCCGCTTTTGGTCGCCGGATTTCAAGAATCGATTTGGTGGTTCTGGCGATTTCCATCGAACGATGGATTAAAGGCGCACGTCGAGCAGCGAGGTAAATAAATCGTTGATCGAAGATTAGCCATCAAGCCCTCCAGGTTCCACGAGAGGAAGAAATTATATTTAATCACTTATCGCGGGGAACAGATAAGCTCTCTAGGTTTACGTTTAGCTCCAGATGATTATTACATGGAGTCCCCATTTTAAACTTTCATGATCCAATTAAGCGTGATCGATGTCGGTCCATAACCAGCGCACTGTTCCTGCTACACAAATCGTTCCTCTGTGGCCAGAAACCAGAAAGAAGGTAGAACATTAGTGGCTCCATTCGGATCGTTATCACTAGTTAGATGGTTGAGACCATTAGCCCAGGTCCGCTGCCGCCATTATGGTACGAGCGGGAGGTTGGGGAAACAAAAAACAAATGTTACGACTTGATAATCGGATAATCGACTACACTGGAGCAACTGACGTCGCGCTCGAGCACGTTAGCACCGTCCCTTCCGCGTGTGTAATGCGTCTAGGATCCAGCACTGGAACGGTGGAGCACCGCAATAGAGACAGAATAAGGTGGGGGAACTCCAATAGAAACCAAAGGGAGACAGCGAAAGGAACTGAACCATGGGACCTGAGGTTTAAATACGCAAGTCAAGCGAGCGCAGCAACGCCACGAGCCAGCCAACAAACAATCCATTCGCGTAAAAACCGCGTTTATCGATCGGCGGCCGGCGATCGGCGAACCGGTTGAGGCGTAACGTCGATGGGCGGCACATGGCGCGTACATAAAGACAGCCGAGCGTGGCGTAGCGTGGCATGGTGTCGCGTATTACTTTGTTCCATCATTATTACCTCTCTGTTTTATTTTCACCCCAGACCCTGTGTCACAGCCCGCGGTGTGATCGCGGTTCGATCTTTGTGCTCGAATGTAAAGTAATACCGCGACCGCGAATAGCAGTAGCGCTATTTGTGGATCTACAAAACCGAACCACATGGTGGATCCAGTTGGATGGAAGCAAGCGACAACATCGGCGGACAATGGTGGGAAAAATGTGTGAATTCACGGACTTGACAGCCATCCAATTTCGCAGCCCAAGTCAGGCCCGAACCAGGCCACCAGTTGTGAGTCATGCTACCGTCACATCCTTTCAGCTGATCCAGCGACAAACAGGAAGTTGTCGAGACAAAGAACAGACACACGATGGTGACGTTGCTGCTTGGTGTTTGTGGAGAGGAATAGCAACATGACTCCGTACACGTCTTGTTACGATAACATGAACCTCTGAATTCCGTCCAGATGAAGATCTTTGCTCTGTATGCTGTCCGGAATTCAGTGACGATGTTGTTGTGTGGAAGTGATGCGCTGGTTCCGGAAATCAGCTTCGTATTGCCGCAATTCCATTGCTGAATAAAGTTGAAATTGAAGCTAATCCAATGACGAAAGCAAGAAGAGTCTTCGAATACATCTTGAGGATTGCTTTATAGGTCAAACAAGAGCTATTATCATGGCAATAGAACGCGCATTTGGAAGCTGATTTCCTGTTTGCAATCAATGCTAAGAAGAGACGAGCTGATTCATCTCCCATTAAGTGTGTAATGTGCTTTTCACAATCAAGCACAACCAAGAGATCATCTGCATGGTTGCCTTCTCCAATATCAAGCAATTAGCGTCGTCCCTGCTGCCAACGTGGCTCCTTGGGGTCGCCGCCACTAGGAATCAATTTAAATTTATGCTACCAAGGATGGTATCCCGTGGTGGTGTCCTAATTAAAGTGGGCTTCTGATTACACGGAAGCACTTGGTGCAAGCTCACCCGCAGCAAATAACTTACCTCCCCGGGCGTAATATGATGATATCTATTCATCGGTCGATGTTCTTCACATCACACACCACACCACACCACACTTGGACCCCATGCCAACACTTCAACGTCGTTTAAATTGCTCGCCTTACATAAGCACATGGTGGGCTCGTTGCTGGAATGAAACACTCCGGTCGCATCCGGTTGCACGGCGTACGGTCGGTCGGTTTGGGTAGCGCAACTGACGGCAGACCATCGCTGCCAACTCATCCTTTGTGGGCCACACCAAGGACACCTCACGAGGCTTCTATGTGCAACAATTGTTGTAAGCGTTTGGCCCGAAATGTGAAGCACCGGAGCGCTTCATATGCGCCGTGGAATCCGCAGCCCCAGTGGCAGCATATGCAAGCAATGTTGCGGCATGCATGTACCTACCGGGTGGTTCTAATGTTGCAAATTGCTACGATGGATCTGGCCTGCTGGATGTGTGGCGGTAGGTTATGCTACGACCCTGAATGGTTCTGGCCATCGTTTTTATCAGAGCCGAACCATTAGTTCAAGATAGCCCATCCGTTGGCTGCGATGGGCGAGTGTGTGTTTAGTGCAGCATATGCAACCTAAAATGGGGATATAATCTTTAATTAAATGATTCGGTTAAGTTGACCTTACAATCACGATTAATGTATATTCATCTCACTACGTTATCCATTCAACCCATTGTTTGCCTTGAGGGTCTGCCATTTGTTTGGAAATAGTTGCCCCACTTTTTTGCTTATTCTTGGTGCTCCCCGAGTTTGTATAACATTACATGACTGGTATGTGAAATCTACCATCCGTTCAGTCTCCTGGCCAGCTGTGCACATCCTCATTAGCAGCCAGACACAGATGCACATCGCCCATTCTGGAAGCTAGCAGCTGCTCACATTCTATGCTTTAAACGCTCGAATCGGCGCTTCTTTTGTTCGCTAAAAACCACCCAAAACAAAGGAATGGATTATACGAGAGCGGCCATGAACATAACCATTCCGCCGTACCACATTCCTGTGTTCATCGGTAAACACTTGAGCTCCGTGCTCTGCTCTGGTGTGGCCCATCGCATATGTAGACTGCACGCACCGTCAGCCAAGTTCGGGGTGCATTAGTGCACTCTTCACCCACCTGGTATGGGGTGGAAATGGAATGCTGAGCTGAGCTGTGAATGGATACGGGGGGAATCTTCCTGTGTATGCTGGATTGGGTCGTGTCCTCTCCACTCAGTCGCTTCTTATGCCCCTTTCGTCTGTCTGAAAAGAGTAGCTCAGAGTGTAGAGCAAACATCATCTGTGAGCCCGGTGATCTCTCTATATCTCTTATCTTTCCTTTCAATCCCGAGCACCTTCGTAGGTCGTCTGGGAACCCGTTATCCTGATGATGGTACGGTAAATAAATGCCTTCCGCTTTCGCATCGAAGTGTATGAGCAGGTTGAACCTTTGATACCGGAACACCCGGTGCCTTGACGATACATTTTCATCCCGATAACCAGAGTTGAGACGGAATATTCTTCCTGATGTTGCGCTCCATGTCCACTGTACGCCACCTTCTGGATCTGTTGGAGTAAAAAGGGAAAGTGAAATGTTTCATTTGTCTTAAACGTGAGTTATCGAGAGCTGTTCCTACGTTCTATATCATCCCTCACGGGGTATACGTCTCAAAGCGATAACCGAATGATGGAATGGCTGACCGGAATGAGTGCTTCCGCCTCTTCCCAGATAATCAAATCTACTCGATCCAATTCTCGGATCCAATAAAGCATAATTTATGATTCCCTCGGGCAGCGGAAGAGTGTGATCCCGACAGAAAAAGGTCCTCGCTGCCGTCGCTGTCTTGGATCCTCCTGGAGGCGCAGCCAGTTTCTAGAGGCGATGAAAATAAATCTCTTCTCAATGGTGCCGTCGATCAACTCACAGTCCCGGTTACGGCATTGCGGCGGACGAAGCGAACCTAACCTCGCCAAGGACAACTAAGGTGAGGTTGATATTCAAACCGGTAAACGAGTGGAAAGGGCATTGTTTGAAGGATTTTTATGTCCTTACTAGGACCGCGGGTAAGGGATGAAATATGAGAGCTGACTACTAGCACCGGCTGTTGGGCTGTTGGGAAATCTTCTCCAGCTACACCACGCAGTGTCGTAGTGGAACGCGTGAACCGTGTATCCGCCACCGGCAACCAATTTCTTGTCCAATCCTTGCGTCGACTGCATTAGCATCCTGACGCTCCTGACGCTTTGTAAGGAAGAGGTGAAGAGGACAATGTGGGGCCATTACTAGTGAAACATTGCTGCTTACCAGTCCGCTGCCCTGGTGTAATTGATAGCTTGATCCCCCCCGGGTGTGATCCTTTGCCGTTGCTATATGATCCACCAGCGGCACTGGGAGGTGAACAGAAGCAAAAGGTGCAAAAGTTGTGAGCGTGCCACGTGATCTCGAAAGCAAATGAGCAGTGCAGCCGTAGTGCCGTAATATTCCGTGACCAGACACAACAGTAGGTTGGTAACATTTGTGATCATTCTCCGCCCTTGGTTAGTACAAAAGGACACACTTCTTGAGGAAAAATTACTTCACAAATTTTTTATAGTGATTTAGGAACGTTTTGCACTCAAAAAAAGCTCAAATTCTCGGTGCTACATTCCCTTAAAAATAACCACAAAGCATAGCGCTCTAGAAAGCGTTCGAGGGAGCGTATCAGTCATGGTTCTATCATACCCAACGAACTGATCGCGCCATTTAATGAACGCACAATTGCCATTCCATTTTGGCAGCACGCTGGTCCCGCTGGCCAATGCTCCCGCGGCCATTCGGAAGCCAATTCGAAAGAACATTAAACCCGAGGCGCACACCAACAGCCCATCCATCAAACCGCGGAACTCTCGTGAAAGTTATTTTATTACCTTCCCCTCCGAACGCCAGCCACGGGGAATTCATATCGCCACGAAATTGGCCACATTAGGATCCTATAAATAGCTTCCAGCACCCTGGAAGGAGTAATGCTCCCTATAGTGACGTACTTTTGCGCTTGTTGTGAACCTCTTTGCTCGGGAGCGGGGAAAAGCTTTCTTTCTGTTTAACTTATTCATTTACTCCAACCAGCACTGGTGCGCCCTATGCACTAACAAAGCGTCGAATCTACGCGTCTATCACAACAAGGCAACCACTCTCGCCGGTTCCCAAGAGAGTAAGAATCGTCGTCGGCGTAAACACGCTGCCGGTGCACGCATCGGTTTGGATCGTCCATCTTCGCGACACCCACGAGGCTATTGACGTCATTGAGCGGGAGGAACGCGCGTGTCTTTCCGGGAACCTAATTTACTACTCCCTCGAGCCAGTGTTTCCGTTCCGCGTTCCGAAGACGAAGGGTGAGCTGAGCATAATTTTTCAATGAGGAAAATGAGAGGCGATGTGACACGCTTCGCCGACCGAACGGACGTTCTCAAAAGGTTCAAGGCCGTTTTCCAACTGGTGGTGGCTGCCGTTGGTCAAGGTCCCTGGCCCCGTGCCGTTTCCTGAACTGAGAGAGATAAGGAAGGCGAACACTATGTTTATGTTACGATGTGAAGTACTTCCGCCCTGGAAGTATAGAGGAACCGAGCGTCGGGCGCCACATCGTTCACTCCGTTGAGTCACTCCATTTGCCAACGCAGACACAGCCTCAAACACTCACTCAAGTGCGTGTGGGCACAGCGCGCGGAGGTGGTCGGAGACAAAAAGGATGCCGGATCTTTTCCATCCACAAACAATGGCGTCACTGCCCCCCGGGGCTGAAATGACCGAACCTCCGGAATGCGGGGTATGGGTTTCATGTGTTGCATAATGTATGAAGTAAGTATGCAATAGGCTCCTCCAGGCGGTGCCAGTGGCCACTGGCACGCCCGGTAGATCGTAGAATCCAGGAGCTCTAATGCCACCACCGAACCGTATTCCATTTCCGATTGGACGTCCAGCAAATTGGATTTACTCCATCGGTGTGTGTTCGGCAAGAAGTCGATTATTGTGGGTCATTTCGGGGTCGACCGGATTGCAATAAGTATGATAATTGTGGGGCTGTGTCTGTGTTTGTTTTGGACGCTATCGGTATTTAGCATCGCGCTCTACATATTTGCTGCACGATCTGTTCTATCTGAAAGGCGTTCCACGACAATGCTGCCATTGTGCTAGAGTCTGCTCGGTCCGTTAATAGCCTTAAAGTGGGTTGAAATCCTGTGTTTAACAACAATATGATCTTCTACGCGATATAAGCCGCCAAGATTCATGTTATTAGGTTCCGCAATTGTCGCTCCGAGAGCATTTGAAATCCCGCAAACAAACCAAACCCCGTGCGGTGACTTCGTATTTTGTGTTTTATTGAACTATAATGTGCACATTAAGGACGTCCCCATTGGTATCCTCGAGGATAATCCAACAACCACAGCTCGAGAACAAACACAAGAAACTCATTGTGCGCAGTGATAAAAATTTGTGAAGAAAAACTAATACTTTTTATGAGATTGCACTTTGTTTGTTCTCTGTTTTCTGCACCGAGCGTCGAACTAGAACAGCCCGCAGCGGGATGTTTGGAATGGTTGTTTCTTGGAGTGTTCAGTCGCTGTTTGGAGTCAGCGCAAGAGTCTCCCTTCCTGAGGCAAGCTCGCAAAAGGGTAAACACAAACCGATAATTGAACCGAAATTATCCATCCCATTCTCCGCGGAACACGTTTTGTTCGTTTGTCCTTTTCGTAAATCGTCTTATCTGGACGCCTGGCCCTCACCATACGGGCATCCGGAATCCGGGAGTGTGTATACACACTGGATGCGAACTGGGCCAGCGGCTCAACTTCAGAGTAAAGTGATACCAGCAGCCGGTTCAACTGCTGCTGCACAGAGCGAATAGAGTTGTGCACAATTGGCACAATAACTTTCGCTTCTGGCGAGAATGTTTCCTGTTCCTGGTCCCTGGATGAAACGCAAGACAGCAAAGGTCACAATGAAGGCATCAGAGTGCTAGTCGGTTGTATGGCGAGCAGCAAGGAAGTGAAACAAAATGGTCTCTTCAGATGCATCCAGCATCAACTGTGTGAATGCTACAGACACATTAAGCCAGCATTAACTGGTCCGTTGCAGCGGACAAAACGCGCAAGATACTCGCTCGCCACCGTTCGTCGTTCGTCGTGCGCTTGGCACATTTTTCGGGGAAAATTCTTCGGGAAAACTAACTGCCCTGAACCCAGTGGGTGGCAACGGGATAAAGGAAAACCCGTACGAGCGCAATACGAACGTGTCAGTTGCTGCTTTTCCCATTCACTTGTGTTGCAGCAACGGCAGCATATCAAACGTGAATAAAGATAACTGCAAACCCGGCTAGACATCGCTAAGGGCTCACCGATAAACATGGCCATAAGCTTCGGGTAGGAATTTGTGAAATTTAAGGTCCCACTCTTCCTCTTCTCGAGCTCTTCTTTGTGGAATGTTCCTTCACTGGCAGCACTCGCTGCTGCCGAAGAATGCTACTGGCAAGTGGTTGGCCTCGGCCATTGTGTGATAAGCTCGATCTAGCAGGCGGTGCATCCTTTCGGCGCATCCTTGGTTCATGGTCACGAAGTGTTTGATGTTTGAAAATGGCTTCGCTCGTTTCCAAAATTATGCAATTTCGCGGAAGAACACGATGAAGAGAGGCGATTTGGGAAAATAATTTTCCATTCTTTTGCATGCTGAGCAATGTTTTACATCGCTCTGCACTTTTTTATGCTTCACGGTGGAATGCAAACAGTGGAGGCCGAGTGTTGAGTGATATGGAAACTTTTCCTGTATTTTTTTTTTGTTGTTTTTAATATCCTTCTCCAGCTGATGCAATGGCAGCTAAATGATTGTTTAAACTACACTAACTGCAAGTAAAATCGATAGAATCGCTTGTATACGATATACAGGTCAGACCGTTGTTGTGATGTCCAATATTTGCTTTCTGTTCGAAAGTCGAACAGTACACAATGCGATTGCGTGCCGACCCGATTGGCTATCGGTTCCGGATGAGTAATACACTGATCGCACCAAAGCCCAAAACGCCCCAACCTTGCCGGGGGGGCTCCCGTATCGGACCCACAGTGGCATGTTGACAGTTCCCAACTTAGTTCCACGTGGTTGTCACGGAATCGGACTGCCAGCTAACATCACTATCTGCTAGCGTGCGTGAACTGCTGCGCTAGCTGGATGTCCCTCGTCGTAGCTTTTAATTTCCCCAAGGACCCTCGAATGAGCAGCTGCAACCTTCGGGCAACGCGCAGTCACGTCACCGAGTTCAGTGAAGAAGGCGAGCGGTGAGCGGAAACGGAGGAAGCCGGCTCGACAAGCTAATCGATATTCCAATGTGCAGCATCAGCAATATTGCCAGACATGGGCACATTTCTGCTGCTCACAGCTTTGAGCGATGGCCGATGCTCGATTTAAAATAAAGTAAAAAAAAAATCCCCCGATGGGATTTACAAACGCTCGGCACGTTTCCCTTCTATCCCCGGCAGAACCATCGTCATCGTCATCGTCGTCGCCGTCGTCATCCGCACATCATCGAGCGTCGACGGCTTTTCGGGGGATCGGGCACCGGGCAACAATCCCTTTGGGATTGCAGCATACCGTTGCACATGCTCTGGCACCAGCTCTAAAGTTGCCCTCGGGCGGTGTATTCTTGTTGGCGTTCCGGGCCGGAAGTATGCGGAAAAGTGAACCCGTTTTACATCATCCGCCCGGCCGCCCGGTGTGTGCGCGCACTCTTTTGCTCCTTCGCTTTGCAAAGTATGCAAATGTTTGCACGTACTTCACATTGCGCCTGAAAGCTTCAAAGCTGCAGTGGGAGCGCGCGGGTCTTCATGTAGGCACAAAACTTTCCAATCACCCGCTCTCCCCACTCCCCACGAGCAACCCCCTTCGGACTTGATTGTGAAAACTTTGCGCAAACGAAGCGGAACGGAACGTGGTGCTGGTGCTGGTTTGATGGATTTTCTCGAAAGTTTTGCTGCAATTTTGTGCTCACTTAACATCAACAATCTCGAGTGCGCGTACGAGCATTACCGTACATAAACATTCATAACAATTTAAACAGCATGCACGCACACATACCCGCACACAGTACATATCCGATTAGCACAAGCAGGAAAGCGAGCGCTGATGCAGCTTAACATAAAATGCTAGATTTACCTTAAGCTCTCGTTCTCTCTCTCACTCGCTCTGTCTCAGTCTCTCAGCTCAATTGAAATCCTGATGGTGATCCCGAGTGATTGAGGCTCGATTGTGCATTAACACAAGCACAGTGCAATATCCCACTCGAGTGCTTTTTGCTGTAATAAAACGCCGGTTAACCGGTGCGGAACAGCAACGGTCCCAA
The DNA here is from genome assembly GCF_943734665.1 of Anopheles aquasalis. Taxonomy (NCBI): domain Eukaryota; kingdom Metazoa; phylum Arthropoda; class Insecta; order Diptera; family Culicidae; genus Anopheles; species Anopheles aquasalis. The sequence continues at coordinate 64,687,914 of NC_064877.1, read as the reverse complement.
AAACGCCCTAACCCAAAGCCGGCACTAGGAATCTGGTTCCTTTTCCTTTCCTGCGCTTTACTTTATTGCCTGTTTGTTTGTTTGCATTCCCTAAGCCGCTGGCCCATGGGAAGAAGCAAACAAGCAAACCGAACCGAACCGGACACCGCCACGGGTTTCGCACAAAGAATTTCTCATTTCGATCCGGAAATCCAATCAATATAGGCACGTCGTAATTCAGGCGTGCAGCCGGGGTGGTGGCTTTTGGGGCAATAGGAACGATCCCATCGATCCGTGCAGGTAGGAAAGGCAGGCTCATGAGAGTGGGATCTTGTATTTTTTCTTCTCTCGTTCGTTTCTTCGCACACAGAGCTACAAAGAAAGATACTCGCTTTGCACGACGGGTAAGGCGTTGATGGCGCTGGTAGAAAAGCTGGTGGAAAACACCCCCCGAAAAAAAAACCGGGTGGAAAAAAGGGAGAGGGCCTGGGGAACTCCTGTGTCTCGTAAAGAACACCCAACACATCGCCGTTCCCGTACATTTATTTATGTTCTACCGTCTGTGTTCGAAAAGGAGGTTCCAGGGAGGGAGGAGACCACGGGAGGGGCGAGGGTTTATACATGAATGCATGAAATGCTCCCGAAATAAATCACGTTTCACGGCCTTGACAGATCATAAGCGCCCCGTGAATGGCGTGGGCCGACCAGAAGGCGAAAGCCGCTCATGGTGGCTGGAAAAAGGGAAACGAAATCGGGTTTGAAAGGGTGCGTACGGCGTCGTCGTCGTTGTCGTCGTAAACGTCACGCATTCGAATACTTCAACCCCAGCGATCTAAGGCGAGGGGAGAAAAGGGGGAGCGGCGGTTAGATGGATATCTTAGATAGGCTGTCGTAGATATAGACACGATGACGATGATTAAGTGCTTCGTAAATGGGTGCGCTTTGGGTGACTGGAAACTGTAAAATAGCTTTATACGATTGGCGCCATTGTCGTTTAATGGGCTCGTATCGTTGTGGCATAGGATGGGTGGGCTTCCAGCTGCCGAGTGCCTGTGGATAAGATGGCCGAGTGCGTGGAAATTTGTGGAAATGTTCTTATGATTGCTCTGCATAAAAGGCAGATTGCAGAAAATGTTACCAGAAAATAAAATTTTTCAAAGAATGCTCAAAAGAACACTCAACAGATAAGCTAAAGAGCGTAATATCGGATTCAATCAACAATTCAAATATTCATGCCATCAACATAACTGTTGTTGTAGGAAAGGATATCTGTATGTCCGCCGCAACTGAAGAGCTACATTTCGACACAAAACTGCGCCAGAGCTCGTTGGAGTTCCCTCTTGCAAAATGGCACACAATCCCTCCCATTACCATATATTGTGACAAGTCATTCTAGCGTCATTATCATAATACGGAACCCAAGCATCACCGAACGAGCACTCTGGTGACATTTCAACCGAAGGTTCTCGTTTTACTACCAAACAACAGATGTTTGCACCATTCGGACTCATATTCGAACAAACCGAAATGATGGACAAAAGCATCGCATAGCATGTGCTCTTTTATAGAGAAGCCATCGGTTGAATGAAAATGTTAACCCACAGTGTCACAACGATGGTCTGGATTGGGTAGAATGATCGCCTTTCAACACCAAAAAAGGGACTCGAAACCACCCCGTACCAGGCGCCTCCATTGTGGGGTCGCTTCATGAGGGGGAAAATGTTTAAAATGCCGTAAAATAGGAAACCACTGGCCCCCCCGGTTTAAGTGGCATGTAATCACTTTTGCATAAAAATCATAAGGTCCCTCTCCCTGCATTATCGGGCACAGGGATTATGTTACTTCCCCTTTCCGTCCCCCACCTCCGGTTGACCGATTCGATTCTTATTTTTCGGCCACAGTCCATTGACCATTTGCAGCGTAATCACTCTACGGTTACGGCAGCACCAGCAGTAGTAGGGGGCCCGCATCCCGAATAACCACAACGGGAACATGCAACCGCAGGCACATAAAACATGCAGCGTAAACCTCGTCCGTCCGTTCCGCCTGGCCCACTGAAAACCACTAATGTACCGCAAACCGAGCGCAATTGAAGCGAGCAGAATAATTAATCACTTGGTTCTGGTTTCCGTTCCGGTTGAAAATAATCTTTTATCCTCCTCACCGCCAGCCGCCGTCGTCGTGGGGTTTGTGCTGAGCTTTTTTATGCAACACAGCGTCTGCAGTGCCACCGGGTGACACTGGGAAAGAGTGACGTGACATCTCATGGTGAACGAATACAAGGATTGCAATAATCCAATTCAAGTCGGTAGAAATGTTTAATGGAAAAAACACCATCACTATAAACAATGGTCGCATGTTAACGCTTGTCAATTGGTCCAATAAAACGTTCCTCACGAACGACGGAGCGATACCTTATCAACTTCCGCTGTCACCAACGAGCAGAAAGATGTGTGCCGGATTCAATCGAAGCTCTGATTCTGATCCGACGAAACGGTGCGTCCGCCAGCAGGGAAAGAGACCGGAGTTCCGGAGTATGTCGAAAAGAAATATTGCACCGACGCACCACCATCATCAATGCTGACTGCAGAATGGCAGAGAGTGACCCACTGATGCACTTTGTTGCAGCATCCAGGCATCTCTTTCTCTCTCCCCCCCTGTTTGAGTTCGGTTTTCCCTGTTGCTATGCCCTGTTCATCCTCTCGAATCCTGACCGTGGTCTCTCCGCCCTAGTGGCAGGCCCCGATGAAGAGGTTTTGTTTGCATAAAAGCTATCGAGCCATACATTAGACCATCGGCCGTACGGGTTCTCGGTGAGATTTCCCGTATTTCTCTCCGCTCTTTTTTCTTTTTTATTTATTCCCGTTGCGAACAATGCTGCGCCTCGGCATGCAATGATGGATGGTTTCCATTAGTCCCGTGCAAAGCCCCAAGGTTTGGCCTTCGAGGGAGGGGAGGCACACGTTTTTTTCCATTTTGCCTTTTCTGGCCCGTCGGAAGCTTTAGCGTGAGGGCCATGGCCTTTCGTACCCGTGTGCGCAATAAACCCATAAAACAAACAAGCCTCCGGAAATGGAAAACGAAGGCAGCACCAAAAAGGTGGCCAGGAGCAGCAGCAGCAGCACCAGTAGCAACGATATGAATGGAGCTGATGGGGGGAGAAAAAAAAATCTGGGAAACATTCTTCTATCCTGCACAAGCTTCAAAAGCAATATTTGGATTTTGTTCCACTTGTACCTTCCGGGTTGCGGGTTACAGCAGCGCCACGGGGGGGTTCAAGGATCAAGTTGGTTGAAGTGATAATGGGGTTGCGTTGAAATGTGGGAGAATGGAATGGAAATAGAGGCCACCAGTCACTGGTCTGTTGCGAAACCGGCTTCTCAACAAGGCTGGCACTGCATCAGTGCAAGAGTGGAAAGCAGGACGAGCAAGAGCTCTTGTTCGTCGGTGCATCGTGGCTATTGTTGTGGCATAGTTTAATTAGTAATCTGTTATTTTGTTGGCAAAATCCCCTGGTATGAATTCATGTGTCTTGTGTTTTTTTCGCTTCCATTTTACCTACGGTTCAGGAGAGGGTTTTTGCTGCCGAGATCCAATTTGTGCTCCGACGTGCAGCGCGCTTGAAGCTTGGAGTAGTTAGAAAATGCATTTGAATGAACGTACCACCCCAGCTAGGGCCGGGATTGTTGAGACTGAATGCACCACACATTTCACATCCAAGCGGAAAAAACGGGGGTCTGATATGACGTTTAATTAAAACTTTTACAATGAACCATGAGCTAAAAAAATGGGAAGGGGTTTTGTTGTGCAACTGTTGCATGATTTGCATACACAGTAGGTTAATTGCTTTAAGTTCTTATTTGGTGTAGGATATGATAATCGAACATTTAAAAACATACTAAAGCCATTTTCCCCATTAATTTCAAAGAGAATGTTATCTCTAATCGACCTCAAAGTGGTGAATTGAGTCTGCGCTAAGCTCATAATCGTTCAACATTAAAAATTCAGAAATAAAAGCGCTGCGTCAGCAAAATCAAATGCCTGGCTCTTTCGGCACCCGCCAACAAGAAACACCACGAATACGGTGGCACAAGAAAAAGTTCTCCATAATAAGTCCAGAGTGGGCGCCAATGCTGTGCTCATCAGTTCGGTTTTGGTGCTTTCGGTGAACCGAGCAAAAAAAGGAAACCATCTGGAAAACGAAATTGAGCAATAAAAAATGTGACCATTCCTGGTCACGCAATTTCAAATATCTTGCGGATCCCATCTCGCCCAAATGGTCTACCACCGGCGCTTTGGGCCTGCCCCCCTCTCGGATACCGATAAGCATCGAACGCAATGTGTTACGCGGGGCGGTTAATGGTTTAAAGTTTGTCACGCTTTTTTATGGGGAAGAAAAAAGCGCAACAAAACATACTGGGAAATAGGTTCCAGCGGGCGCTTGGTTTTGGATCCTTCGGTTGGTTTGGCAACACATTCAATTAACCATTCTAATATGAAACCATTCTTCAAACTGGTTCAAACCGCCTGAAACTGCCTCAAGCCTGACCGCGTCATTTTAAGGGTCATTCGGTTTAACGACACCATCGGAGCCATTGTTTTCTAATAAAAGTATGGTTTAATGGTGAAAGAAATGCGCAGGAAAAGCTTCCCAGGAACGAGAATCCAATCGCGAAGTGGCCGTAACTTACCGAATTAAACTTCAATATTTCGTAAAGCTCCTTCCCCCCCAAGGGTTGTGTCCTCGGCAGCGATGGCAAGCAACCGGATCGGGCATCGTACCGTATCGTACCTCACAGAAGCCCACTAATTTGATATGAAACATGACCATGACGTGCCTACGAGGCGATCTCATGTTCTGTGCCTTCTGTTGTCCTGTTTTGCTTCGCCCGCTGAGTCGTGTTTGTGTTTTTGTCCACCGGTGGCACCGCGGTGCTTCCATTTTTCATCAAGCTGCATCAAGCAATGGCACCACCGTCGGTCAGTCACGGACGACAACGGCCGGTTTGGTTGGCTTCAGTTCAGTTGTTGCAGTTTATTAGTTTTTGCATAAATAGCTTTATTTCATCCCGGGCCGGCTGTCCTGAATGTGTCGCTCTTCGTTCATCAACCGAGAACGGTGGTGACTCGTCCACTCGTCCTGTCAGTGCAGCACAGCGGATGGTGCCGTTGCGCTGGACATAGGACCGTGCTGGCCTGGATAACTTTTGCGTCAACTTCTCTGACCGGTTGGTCAGCTTTAACGTGGCGAGACCAAGTTGAGGCATTTTCCAGTTAAACGAGATTCATTCCGTTGGATCGCATTCCTGGTCCTATGAAAATGTTTGCTAAATGTTTGTCTTTTAGAGCAATTTTGAGTTGGTTGTTCTCATTGAGTTAAAGGTTACTGCTGCGAGATCAAACCAGCATATTGCAATTAAATGCCAATTCCAGTAGAGTTAGCGGTACTTAAGGGGAGGCTTAGGTATTTAATTTTTTGTGTGACACATATTTTTAACATTTTTCCCTGAGTACTGATCATTTTATGAACATTGTGTACATTTTTTGGATCAATCGAAGCAAAACTGACAAAGGTAAAGATTTTTAAATATCCGCATTTCATACAAGGTTCCATGCAGCTCGCTACTTTGAAGAGCGTTTCCGAAACCAACGTTTTCAAAGTCGGTGCCCATTGTACCATAAACACTACTGGGCCGATCGATTCGAAATTTTTAACACATAATCTGTACACTCTTTGCCAGGTAGTCCCGTCAAGATTTCATGAAAATTGTTGATACTTTTTTTTAAACAAATCTTTAAAAATCATGTTTTTAGGCAAAATGAGAAAAAGCATCCCTTTTTCCACCTTCAAAAATCTGCCAAAAAAAGAAAAATAGGATTTTCAACAAAAACTCAACAGGGTTACCTGGATAAACTTAGAATCTTTCAAACGAGTATCGATTTGTATTTTTCTCTTGACCCATCACGCAGCTACTATGGGCACGGGAAAAAGTATCTTTTCGAAGACACGACTGCCTAAATTTGATGCCATGGATGAAGTTTTTAACAAATCTTTCTCAAAATAGAACTAAACATTTTTGAAAAGTTGTAGTTTACTATGCCATTTACATGAAAAAATATAGTTGAATGTTTACGTCACAAAAAATCATCAAAAGGGATCCTTCATTTGGTAAGAAATTACCGAAACCTCCCCTTAAGTTGTGTTTAATCTATTGAATCAAAATCAAAAATGGATTCTACTTCCATCCATCCATAATCCACGGACCAGTTACTCGCCCAGTACAACGTAAGACGAAACTCTGCGGCCCGATTACAACCGCCTGGAGCGTCGTTGGTCGTCACCTTGGCTTCTGACAGCCCATGCACGTGCTGCTGGTAGATCTATTGAATTAAGCCCCTAATTGGCATCATAATTTACGAGTCCCTCGGTGTCGGCCGCAGACCTCGACCGGCGGGTGTATACCGGTGCCTGTGACATGTCGGTGCTAGCTAGCCCCGGCACATGGAATGTGAGCCCGGTCCCAGGACGTAACGGATGATTTACGAAGAGCGGCGCACCGCGCACACGATGCGCTCCGGGATTCTGTTTCGCTATTATTTTACGTTGATGAATGATCATTTCATCTGCCATTAATAAATGCCTATTTCCCCCCGTTTTACCGTCTCCTCCTTCCCTTCACAGACCTCACCTCTCTCGCCACATCACCACGCCAGCCAGCTAGCTAGTATCACTCAGCCAGTATCAGCCAGGCGGTTGCTCGCGGAAATTGATTCATCTTCTTCGCGCTTTCGCGAACTGAAACAACGCGTTGTGTGCGAACAAAAGCTGTGTTGAGAACTGGCGCTGAGGTAGATCGTTTTACCAAGACGAAGACAAAGACGCACACGAACGGCGCTATCCGTTGGCATAAAACATTAACCAGCCAAGAACGAAAGCGATACTTTGTTCAGCGGTTCCCCAGCATCGAAGCCACTGCCACCACCATCGGGCACGATTGCGCAACGAAATCCAATTTACCTGGATCGTAAAGGCAACTGCGTACACAGCAGTGGCATCAGCTTTCACGAAAACATATTGACGAAACACCGAGATTTGTGCTCGTGAGCTTTTGCAGACGCTGACGCAGACATTTGGTGATTTGACTCGTGACACAAGCGCGGTTACGCCGGCCCCGTACATCAACGGTTGGAATTGTACGAGTGTCTTGTTTTGAGTATTCGGAAAACATCTTGCTCAAAGCCGGACCGGGTCTCTCTCTCTCTCTTGAACTGCTTCCGGAGTGACATTCTTCCCGAGGGCAATCATCTAACGAACCCAAAACATTCCAAATACACACGCGCCTCCACTCCAGTAGGACGATAACACTTGTCTTGCTACTGAACACGTTCCGTCCGTATTGCAGATCGGCGCTTCACGGCAGTGAGCAAGCAAATCGCAAAGACACCGCCCGCGACATCGGGCGCCAGCAAGCGGATACCTTGACATCACATCGCAGGCTTTGCCCCGTCGCGACCGGCAACGTAAAGCAGAAACGCTTCAGTCCATCCAAGAAGGCAGCGTGAAGTGAGCTGCGGAAAAAGTGCGGATTACAAAACCTCCGTGGGTGTTTGGTTGCATTTGGAACGCAGTTTGTGTACAGGCCAATCGCCGTATCCCGGCAGGAACTGTAGTGCGCGGCACGTACACTGTTTTAGTCCGTGCGTAGTCCTGGGACGGACCAACATCACGTAGCGGCATCTTGGCGAAAGGGCTCCTCAGCAGTGAAAGCCGCGCCAGCCAAATCAAGAGCATCGAGAATGTCGTCCCGATCGAAGGAGAAAGTAACGGCCGCCATTAGGAAGTTCTTTAAGAGCTCGTCCGACAGTAAAAAGGAAAGCAAAGACAAGGACAGCAGCAGTGCGGTCGCTTCAGAAACGGGCGATGTGAACCAACAGCAGCAACAGCAACAACAGCAACAGCATCAAAGCCACCATCACCACCATCACCAACAACAACAACACCATCACCTGGGCGGCCATCACCATCATCAGCATCATCATCATCACACGGCATCGAATGGCGCAACCGGGGGAAGCAGCGGTGGAAGTTCGAGTCCGAGCGGTGCGCCGGGTGTCTGCGCCGGAGCGACCGGGGTGACGGGGAATGGGGCCAGCAATCCCGCCAGCCAGACCGCCGCCGGTAGCACAGGAAACAGTAAAACCAACACGGACAGCCCCATGAGACGGTTGCGATGGTAAGTAGTAGTGTGCCAGTAGTGGGTGTTTGCCTTTGCGGTTCCGATTCCATCCACACTCGACACAGGATTTGCACAGCCTCCTAGAAGCCCGTTTGTTATCCTTTCCCCGCCCAAGAAGTTCTCTGTATCTCTTATTTGCTTTGCCGTGTCCTTGTGCCTTGTGCGAGTGTGCGAATGTGTGGGTTTCGCAGGAGATTTTCCATGCCGACAACTAAAGGAACAGATTTTCTTGGACTGTATTCCACTGAACCTTGTAGAGTGGTTTTTGGTGTACAAATTGGTAAAGTGTTCTTTTGTTTGCTATGTTCTTACTCACCATGGCGACCGTTTTGCACAACTTGCTCAATCACGACGAATGATCGTAGTCAAGATGTTGCTACCAGGTTGTATGTAAACTGAATACTTGGCTTGCACAATGATATCTTGATAAAAATCAGACAGGCCGATCTTATTCGTTTCTATGTTATGATGACTAACATTCAACAACAATCGAATGATTAACAATTAAAACAAGATAACCTTGCATTTCCACAAAGATCCAAACATAGCTCCGTTTGAGTAGCTTTTGAGCTGCACTGCTTACTTAGATCCTACGGAACAAAATGAGCAGAGTGTCTCTGATTTATAAACACCTTAATTCCTGCAAAAGGGATTAAGTAAATCACTTAGAAATGTTATCTCTACCGAAGATTGTTTTTTAATTATCCTCGCCGACTTAACATTGTCGTAGTTCATTAAAAGTCCATTCTTCGATCATAAATCGCACCCAAAGTCCTTCTCCTAAACCTTCTTGCACGCGCAGGTGTGCATTAAATTTCATTTAAAACATTAAAGACTGAATTCCCTCCCTGCACCCCTCTGTTTTCAGTGCGGTTGCCCCCACCAGCACAGTGATGGTGAACGTTCCTACGTCGAAACCCCTCGATACGACGATCCGCTCGAGACGCCTGATGAAGGAGCTGAAGGAAATCGAACGGTTGCAGCACTCCCGGACGGAACCCTGCTTCACGGTATGGTTGCGGTTGCTCGACACTGTCCTCCTTCGTGGAGCTCATTACCAACAAATCCCTCCTCTTTCGTCTAGGTGGAGTTGATCAACGACAACCTGTACGAGTGGCACGCACGGCTTTATCGCATCGATCCGGATTCGCCGCTGGCCGAGGATCTGGTCGAGCTGAACATTCCCTTCATCCTGCTGCACCTGGTGTTCCCGGAGAACTTCCCGTTCGCGCCACCGTTTATGCGCGTCGTCGAGCCCCGCATCGAGAAGGGTTTCGTGATGGAGGGCGGTGCCATCTGTATGGAGCTACTGACACCGCGCGGCTGGGCCAGCGCGTACACGGTCGAGGCGATCCTGATGCAGTTCGCCGCTAGCCTCGTCAAGGGTCAGGGCCGAGTGTCCCGGAAACCCAAATCCTCCAAGGACTTTAGCCGGTAAGTGACGGATAAGGCGGCGACGAGACGGACGCGTGGTCAGGCTTATGATTTAAACAAATTTCGTCCTCAACCCCCGTTCTTCCCTCTGATACACAGCCGCTCAGCAGAGGAAGCCTTCCGGTCGTTGGTGAAAACGCACGAGAAGTATGGCTGGGTGACGCCGGCCCTCAACGATGGCTAGAGTGGCGAGCACACCTCAGCAACCGGTAGCAGCATCAGCAACAGCAGCAACAGCAGCAGCATGCTCACCGCCCTTCCGTCGGAATGGGAAGCATGTGTTCGATTCCAAATTCCAAACGATATTTTGTACGTATCCAATTCGAAACGTCCCTTTAGTTAGTTCGCAAAGTAATGGCGCCTGTTAGCGTTGAACGAATCGATACACCAGTAACCAGTAGACAGCGTGATCTCATGTTGCGGTGATTGCGGTAATCACCATCGCCGGGCCGTGCTGGTTCATCTCAACGAACTCGCTGCCCCGCACACACATTGAATCGTCGACCTTCGGCTAGCGTTAAGTTTCAGAGCTTTGATCGGTTTTAGTATGTAGTTAAGCCTAGCCTAGCACGTTGTAGACCGCCGCTGGGATGGAGAAAGCATGGCCCCGCACAGGTCACCCCGCACTGTCCTAGATCGATCGATGTACAAACAACTCCACGAACAACAACCCGAAACACTACAAAGCCACCAACCCAAAAGCTAATTGGAATTAAATGTATTTTAAAACCGTGTCCTTGCGGCTCCGGCCCTCCAACTTACATAGATATAAATATATTTTGTGCAAAAACACGTTGCAACATCGCTTCGTAAACGGTACCGCGATCGTGCTGTATCGATGTTTATGTTGATCGATAGAGAGAGAGAGAGAGCATTTAGAACGAGAGCAGCCAATCCTAGGCCCCTGAGGTCTGGTTTATGGGGCTCAAATTGAGGGTAATTGAGGCTAGACAGGAGGAGGAGTTGTGCAACGGCAGCTCCCCACAATCTTGTAATGCTCAAACCGACGAAGACGGTTTACTCTGTGCAACCGTCGCGATTGTGTGTTACGCCGGAACGTTGGCTTGGATTTACGAAATTGTTCACAAAACCTGTACTGTTTAAGATTTTTGTAAATAAAATGCATCGTGTTACGCGTAAGCAGGTGTATAGCAATGTGTCTGAGCTTAATAATACTGAATCCCGGTGGCTTCACTTTCTTCTCAACATGTACCATCGTGGGGCGCTGCAGCACTCGAATCTAAATTGAAAGAAACGGAATGTTTCCCATTATACTATCCACTTCCGCTCGTTCTCGCCTACGATTGTCACACACTTTACTGCATCCGCACATCTGTTTCCGCGTCACACAAGGACACACAGAGGCACACAAGAGTCCCCCGGGGGGGGGAATGTAATAAGTTGTAACAGCGCGAACGACAAACGGAATAAGAAGCAATGAGCAGTGGAACCGGGCTAGCATAGTCGTCGGTTTGCCATATTCGTATTTGTCGAATCCCTTTGCCAACGGTTTCCGCTACGGTGCTGCGGCGTTTATGCGAGAATAATCTGGCGGCAACATATGGGCGGATCGAAGAAAAGATATGAGCTCGCATCGGTGCCATTTCTCCTTCGAACGAGAAGTAGGTAGCCTAGCTCCACCCGGCTCCCAGCTGTGTCCTGCGCTGGTGGCGGATATTCACGTACGATTTAAGCATAAATTTGTCTCCGACACACTCTTGGGCTGTTCCTTCCCCGCTAGCTTTGGCTTTTCATTTTGCCTTATCCTCCTCTCCTTAGCCCCACACGCGCTCTACTGCCGGCAAACTGGAGCCAACGTTAAGGAGCGGAATCCTCGTGTAAATCCTCGTAGCATCAAGTGAGAAAAAAAAGCCCTTAGCCCCCATTAGGTGCGCTGCTGGTCGCTGCAAGTGCTAGGCGGCTGGCAAAGGCCGCTCCGTTCAATTCACGTCACGCCGAAGAGATATGATGGGTCTTAAGAAGAGAGCGGCCCGTTCTAGGCGAATGTGTGCTAGAATGTGTCTGGGGAAAAGAAAACCCTGCACCCAGCGTAAGTCGTGTGGAGCTTTTTGTACGCTTTTAGGTTGAATAAAGAGCCAATTTTCATAAAACACGTTATGCTGCACGGCTCGTTACCAGCAGCTCCACTTGGGTTGTGGGGACCGCTCGGTGACCCCCCGCATACGGCTACAACCCTGTGGCGACTCACCACACCGCGGACTACACTCACCACACCGGCGCGGAGTGCGCAATAAAATTCCTGTGCAAAGGCGTTGGAGTTTTCGTCATCTCATCGGATCGGCAGTGTTGTTTTCTGGGTAAAATTAAATTATGAAACCAACAAGAGTGCTATTGTAGTGTATGAATGAAGGAAATGCTGCGTGTAGGCGTTCTCCATAGAATATAGCAGAGTTCCATTGTGATTTTTCCATCAGCGCGGCCAGTTCCGTGGAATGCGTGAACTTCAAAAGACGCATCCACTTAACCACAATCTCGTTTCTGGTTTGGAAGAAAAGAAGTACGCAATTAATTTTGGTTAGAGCGCACCTAGACGACCAGAAATTTCGTGTGTATACGCTGAATTTTCAGGTCATCTAAGCGCGACTGAACCAAGTAACCATTGACCCATTATTTAAAGGAGGGGCACCGTGGATATATGTTAGAGTGAGTTGTGAAGCAAGTTCCTGATGGCGAGCAGTGCTAAAAAAGCAAGGATGGAGCAGTTTGCTGGAGACGGGTACGATACGTGGAAGGTCCGCATCGAGACCCTGCTTGCGGCTCATGGCGTAAGGGAAGCCATCGAGCAGGACCCACCGGCAGAATTGGCTGCGCTAAAGAGGAAAAGGGCGTTCAAAGCGATGGACGAAATGGCGAAAGCGTTGTTGGTGTCTTCCATTGCCGACAGCCATCTCAAATATGTCCAGGACAAACCGACGGCCAAGGCCATGTGGGCTTCATTGGCCAACACATTCGGGAAGTCTGGGATTGCTGCTCAAAACAGGTTAAGTAAATCACTTAAAAATGTTGTCGCTCCCAAAGATTGTTCTTTAATTGTCCTCACCGACATAGCATCGCCGTAGTTCATTAGAAATCCATTCTTCGATGATAAATTTTATTCAAAACATTGATATACTGTCTTCTCTCCCTGCACATCCCTGTTTGCAATGATTAAATTCCCTTTCTTCCACTCCCTTACAGTGTGGTTGCCCCTACCAGCACAGTAAAGGTAAACGTTCCTACACCGAAACCCCTCGATACGTCGCTCCGCTCGAGACGCCTGATGAAGGAGCTGAAGGAGATCGAGCAGTCGCAGCACTCCCGGACGGAACCTTGCTTCACGGTATGGTTACGGTCCACTGTCCTCCCACCGCTCGTCCCTGGAGCTCATTACCAACAAATCCCTCCTCTTTCGTCCAGGTGGAGTTGATCAACGACAACCTGTACGAGTGGCACGCGCGACTTTATCGTATCGATCCGGATTCGCCGCTGGCCAAGGATCTGGTCGAGCTGAACATTCCCTTCATCCTGCTGCACCTGGTGTTCCCGGAGAACTTCCCGTTCGCGCCACCGTTTATGCGCGTCGTCGAGCCCTGCATCGAGAAGGGGTTCGTGATGGCGGGCGGTGCCATCTGTATGGAGCTACTGACACCGCGCGGCTGGTCCAGCGTGTACACGATCGAGGCGATCCTGATGCAGTTCGCCTCTAGTGTTGTCCAGGGTCAGGGCCGGGTCTCTCAGAATCCCAAATCCTCCAAGTACTATAGCCGGTAAGTGTCGGATAAGGGCCGATGAGACGAAAACGTGGCCCCGCTTATGATTTAAACAAATGTCGTCATCAAACCGCAATCCCCTTGTTCCCTTTACCCTGATACGCAGCCGCACAGCAGAGAAAACCTTCCAGACGTTGGTGCAAACGCACGAGAAGTATGGCTGGGCAACGCCGGCCCTCAAAGATGGTTAGAGTGGCGAGCACACAGCAGCAGTATGCTCATCACCGATCGATCGATGCACAAACAACTTCACGAACTAAGTGGAATTAAATGTATTTCAAAACCAGTGTCCTTGCGGCTCCGGCCCTCGAACTTACATAGATATAAATATATTTTGTGCAAAAACAGGTTGCAACATCGCTTCGAAAACGGTATCGCGATCGTGCTGTATCGATGTTTATGTTGATCGATAGAGCGAGAGCAGTCAACCCCGAGCCTGTGAGGTCCGGCTTTGGGAATGAATCTAATTCTGCAAACCGTGATTCCGTGGAATGCGTAAACTTCAAAAGGCACGTCCACTTAACCATAACCACCATAGGATCTGGTACGGAGCAAGGCGTAAAATTCAACCACAGCACGAAATGCTGATGCCATCGACTCCTGGCGAAGAAGGAAGGTCAGGACCGTGCGTGTGCTGTTGCTCCCCTCAACAAGTTCAAGTTCAAGTGCGCGGCAACCGTCAACAGAACGGGTGAAAGCTGCTGCATACATCACTCAACCTGCTGCAAAAAGGAAGGGGGTCGCCTTGATTAAGGGTTATGCTCGGACGTCCTTTGACCTAATAGACCATTCTGCTGTTTTACATACAGCATTGTTTCCAGATTAATTTTTAATTCCTAGCGCGAAGCATCGCACCGAATGCTCTACATAATGTAACGCCTGAGGTCGCGCCACGGTCTTTGCTAATGACAACTGACGGGCCCGACGGCCGAACACGCTCACCATTGACCGGAGTCCACGTTGGAGTCACGCAAACTGCATCGAAACACGACCCCATCCCCGGGGTTGGGTTGAATGAATAAATCACTCTCGCGTGCAACCGCATACTGGTCGGTGCAACCGCGGGGTGGAGAAAAGAGGAGCAAAAGAAGGATGGGGGGACAGAGGCGATTTAGGAAAGTGTGTCCTTTAGGGTCCAGCGAAACAGTAGCAGCCCCAGTAGCTTCCGGAAACAACATGCAATTAGATTTAATCACAAACTTACCGTGAAACCTACGCTGACGGTGATAGTTTTGAGCTTCGTGCGGGTCTTCGTCCCTTCTGGAGAAGAGAGGTGAAGGGTGGTCCTTCTCGGGGATAGTTTTTCATCGTTGGTCGAGCCCAAAGGAAAACTTTCAAATCCCTCCACACTTTCCCACCCTAGCTTTAAAGCATGCAGAGTGCGATGGGAATTCGGAGCAAACAGTGCGGAGTGTACGTTGGCCCAATTTTTGCTACGTTTCGGCCCCAACCTGTTGCCATGAGTTCAGGAGCACTCTCTCTTCATTTCTTCTTCTTCTGTGCTGTGTTTCCCTGGCCGTGGCTGGCTGTTGGTGCAACGACCCGGTTCATCAAGGATATGGTAATGGAATAGTTAATCCCAATGCAATTAGTAATACGACTCAGGGGCCCGCATTCCACCACGATGTTGGTTGGATACCGTTGAAGATGTTACGTTGGGTAAGTGATTCAGTAAGGAACACGAACATGAACGGGAATAAAAGTGTAGCGTATTTTTAGCACTATTTTCTGCCTGCTTTTAGTTAATGTTTGTAGAAATTACACCTATCAATTTGATTATTTAAAAGCAACATGTGCAAATTACTTATCCAACGCATCAATAGGATTAGGGACGATACGAATTTGTAATATTCTTAGCTATTAAGGCTTAATAATTGCTTCCAAAAGATAAAATTGAAGTTGCAACAGAAAAGATAACACAATTAATATCGTCAGCAAAAGCAAAGCATATACAGCTCGCTCGTTCTTATATAGCTTTAAAAAACGTTAAAGGCCATTCTGGATTCTATCAGTAGAGAGACCGAGACAATAACAAAGTCGAAGACATCTGGCATATGGTGCTAATCTCGCGAAAACTATTCTACTCCCATTCGGATGGGCATACACTCCCGAGACCTGTGCTCCTTCGTAAAACGACAAAATCCTTTTAGCTACTAGAACATTCTCCGCATTATATCCGCTCTCTCTCTTCGCCCCCTGAAGCATATAAGTGGACGAGTTGTACGTCGAAAAATAGGTACATTAACGCAGCCTAGAAGATAAGCCAGGTGAGCCATAATGGTGTAGTGGTACCGACTTGATCTTCCGAGAATGAGATGCTCGGCTGCTCAAAAGTGTGTGCAAGATTTCCAGACAAAGAAATGCTTTTGAAAGGAATAAAGTGAAATACTAACACGAATACATTTTAATTTTTATGTTCCGCACACATTTCAGACATTGGAATGGACGTTAATATGTTGTTTTAAAAAACATTGTAACGAAACGCAATGAAATAGTTGAATGAAACCCTTTTTCATCTTCTTTGCTCACATCGCATGAGACACCTTTGGATCGCTTCCAGTTAGCTCCATTGTTTTCGATAAATAAATAAATAAAACCGGATCCCCAGTGTTTCAATTTCCCCAGCTTTTCATCCCACCATTTCCATTCGAATAGCCCATATCAGTCGTCCCCCCAACACTCAGTTCCTGTCCGGCAGAAGATTAATTACTTTTGGGGCCGTTTGATTGGCGGCCTTTTTTCCGCGAATCTCTTTACTTCTATTTACGTTCCTGATCCCCGGCAAGCCTGTCCCTTTTTTAATTTAAAGCCTTCTTCTGCTTTCATGTACTAAATGTGGCCGCACGGAAGATAATGGGTCTCTTCAGCTGATAACTTTCGTCCACTTCTTCCCTCTCGCTGGCAAAAAAAATGCGATCCTCTTTGCTGGATGTTGGACTCGAAACTCGAAGGCGTGGAAATGGAGCACCGAAAATGGTGGTTCTGGTCCTGGTGCAAAACGTAAATTTGCCAACATAGCCCTCGTGCAGAAGAGACCGTCATTAGCGTTATATGTTGCTTCAATTAGCCGGCTGGCAATCACCATTGGGACAAGTATTTCGCGGAAGCTCATTACACCTTGGCGGCAACGAAATTGGTGTCCCGTGGTGCTCCTTTTCACGCGAAAGTCCCTCCTCATGTCATGGGTGTCATAAACGCTAATGAAGCGGGACTTATTTAACTTTCTGGAGTGGGTAAATTGGGTAAGGATGGATGCAATGTGATCCGCCGTAATATTATAAATGGCTTAAAGGCACTGCTTCCATTATTTTATGTTCATGTAAATGTCACTGTATAGCATTTTACCACTTCAACGCTCATAACACGTTTCATAATGTTTGAAAAATGAAAATAAGATTGACTTCAAAGAGCAGTCGTTATGCATTATTTTTTCCGATATCCATGGCTGCAGCAAACATTCACCAACATACCTTTTATTCCGCCGGCCAGAGATAGGTTGGGTTTCATGTTGTCCGGTCTCACCGGTCATGCTCGACATTTATGGACAGTTTTATTTGCAAATGCGCGACACATTAATTTGCACCATTCGCATCACTGCTCTGCATTTGCGTTGCTTCGGCTTCGCAGACTGGGGGCTGGAAATCATGAAAATCTGTCCCCCGCAGAGCGATACGAAATGTCACTTTGATTGAAATAGCGAGCAGACATTCGGGCAATGATTATCACTGCCGGAGTTGCTTTGATGTTTTATCTGTTCGTACGACAGACGTTGGTGGTTTGCTTCCACCCGGAAATATTTGCTGTTACTATTTTGCTCCAAAAAATAACATCATCATGGCATGTTCCAAAATGGTTTAAATGCCGAACTTTAAAGAATTATGTTTGCAGATTAGTATGTTTTGATGATTAGTTAAAACCTATATAAACATGAATAGAAACAACAGTAAAATTTTACTGAAATAAGAAATTATGAAAATAGTTCGAAAAAGTTGAAATACTTTGTTTAAAAATATGTGTTTTGTTGTTTTATTTATTTTTGGTATTTAGCCATGCTATTTTAATCAGCGACTAGAAAACAACGACCCTATGATGAAGGAGAAACAGATAAAGCGGGTTTTTCTGCACATGCTGCAAGATTAGGGCTCACGCTTATCAATTTGCGAAGTTTCCAGAACAATTACAGTACAGCATGAATTGCTCACTTGTCTTATTCATCACTGCTGCTTTATCTTCATTTGTCCGGACAGAGCCTGAGGCATTGATTATGCCCTTGGACGTGTTCAGTCGTGTTACCATACTCCAATAGAAAAGGTGTTCCTCTGAAACTGCGTCCCTAGTTGCTTTCCAATGTTTTTACTCTTTTGCATCCTGATGGTTGCTATCGTTACCCCGCAGAGCATCGCTGGTGATGCATCGGACCTTCCACGGTTTCACGAATCAAGTGTCTCTGGATTCGCCCTTGAGTTGATTCTGACGAAGCTGGAGGCCATGCAGTGGGACATTACGACGTTGCAGAAAAAGCTACTCAACGTCGCTTCAGGACTTAACGTACACAGCGCGAATGCAGAGCTTCGTGACATCGTTCCAATCGTGCCACGACATTCCCAGGAATGATGCCGGAAAGTATCTCCTACAACCGACACCCAGATGCGATCCCTTCCTGGTGTATTGCGAGCGGGAAAAGCTAGGTGGAGGTTGGATAGTGGTACAGCATCGGTTCTATAATTCTCTTAACTTCTCACGCACCTGGCACGACTACCGTGATGGGTTTGGGGCTGTTGGGCATGAGTATTGGATAGGATTGGAGCGATTACACCAGTTAACAGCGGCTCAACCGCACGAACTCATCATTGAGCTGAAACGAAGAAAGTACGGAAAACCTTACGGTGAAACAGAATTTTACGCACGATACGCTGCATTCGAGATCGCCGGCGAAGAGGAACAATATCGTTTGAAAACCCTCGGTGCATACAGTGGGACGGCCGGTGATTCGTTAGAGTACCACCAAGGCATGAAGTTTTCAACGATTGACCGCGACAACGATGAGGATCCCGAGAGACACTGTGCTGCTAGACATAAGGGTGGATGGTGGTTTAAGAAGTGTCTTAGATCACATCTTAACGGATTTGTCAAGCAAACTACTTTTAAGCATCCCACTATTCAGTGGATTAGTTCGCCCGAGGACTGGGATTCGGGGCTCAGCTATTCAAGGATGATGATTCGCCCACTCAAATAAGCTTGTTGTTTAGTAACATGAATACGACAGGTAGAAAGGTTATTTTGAATTAAAAGAAATTGAATAAAACTAATAAATCAACAAGAAAGCGTCTAAGGATTTGTAGGATCGATCAGTTACTATTTATTCTTTATTATGATATTAAGTAGTCAAGAAGATGTTCATTGAACTTGTTTTTGACTAACATTCAACTGTTTTTATCGCTAGCAAATAAATATGTAGCCAAAATGGAGCAATCTGTTGGTTTCCTCCTATCGCATGGTATCCAAATACTTTACCATCTGCCTCCAAACTCAGCTGGTATCGCTTGTTGACGATAAATCCACATACGCCTACGCCTCCTAAAGCAGTGTTTTGATAAGCACACTGCCCATTTTCCCATCATCACACATTACCTACCAGAACTATCACCGTGATGGTACATCTCCAAAACATGTTGTTGAATTGGTGTTTAACTGCTCAAATCCATAAGAACAATACTTCAAACCAGCGAATGGTATACATTTGATCCACCCTTAAAACCGTACAAACGTAGGAAGCAAATGTGCTATCATCCTTGGCTCGAAGATAGCATATGCGAGCACGGGGCACAAATAGCAGAGCGAGCACTGGCTAATGTAGCACACACGATACGGTTCTCAAGCGAGGAAGATCCCAGGTCTGCGAACAGTGTTCCAAGTCATGTGTTTAATTCTATGGATCCTTTTCGTAGCCAGTGTTGCTCCAACAAGAAGTGATGAGTGGGGAGGCTTAAACAAAACAGCTTTGCCTGAAACATTGAACTCAACCAATGGTTTCATGTTTGAGTTGCTGATGAACAAGCTGGAAAGCATACAGCGTGATATCCAAGTGCTTCAAGACTCTCAGAATGGCCTCAAACGGGATCAGAAGCAGCTGCGCACAACGGTGATGAGCAAACTGAACGAAATGCAGCAAAGCGTCACTCTACTGACTCTACTACTAAATGAAAGTCTACCAACAACGACACCGGCGCTTCGCGATCTCGCGAGATTCAATGCAACATCGTACCGATCGTGTGTAGATGCACCAATCAATGCATCCGGAAAGTATCTCATAAGACCGACGGAATCGGAAAGTGAACCCTTTCTGGCGTATTGCGAACAGGGTGTGCTCGGTGGTGGTTGGCTTGTGATACAGCACCGATTCGATGGATCTGTTGATTTTCTACGCAACTGGAACGATTACCGGGAAGGATTCGGTAAGGTGGGGAAAGAGCATTGGCTCGGATTGGAGCGGATACATCAGCTTACATCGGCACACCCCTGTGAGCTACTAATCGAACTAAAAGATATTACACAAAAGAAAATTTATGCAAGGTACGATGCGTTCGAAGTTGCTGACGAAGAGGACGAGTATCAGCTGAAAACCCTTGGCGCGTTCAGTGGACCGATGAGCGATTCGTTGAGATACCACGAGGGTATGAAATTCTCAACGTTTGACCGTGATAACGACGAGCATCCGAAAGGTAACTGTGCGGTGGACTATAAAAGTGCCTGGTGGTTTCGTGGATGCTACCATTCGAATCTCAATGGAATTTTTAAGAACAATGGCACACATTTTCAAACCATGACTTGGGGTAATGTTGTATTTTTCAATGGCAGAAGTTATTCCAGAATGATGATTCGACCATTGAGATAAACTCATATGCGTAATCTTCTTGTGAGTACTTTGAGGATTTTTAATCACAAATATATCTGGTATGTGTTTGCCTAAGTATGTTTCACTTCAAAAGAATAAAAGGATATTTAGGTAGGTCCGAGTTGCTTGATGATCCGTTATAGGATAAAGAGGATAAAGCATTAATAACTCTCTGTAATACTTATCTGTAAATAAAAAAAAATCTTTTACTTTAATGTACTTTTCTCGGCTTGCCCTTAAAATGTGCTACATAAATCCTTGATAATCGAAGGTATCGTATCGTATCCTCAAAAGGAAGAGACCATCCCCTGGACGTATTTAGGGTTTGCCTTCTCGCTGTTTATCGCCCGACACTATGGCCACGATCTGGCCATCACCGACCGTTATGTATTCTTCTTTGCTTCACAATATTTCTCGATCAGTGACACCCTTGTCGACTGGAGCTGGTCTGGATAGTCAGCAACTCATCACCGGCTCCGTTCCATCCCTTGTGGGTTCCTCGACGCTCGAACTCCGCTGGTTCCATTCCACCAGCCACCAGCCAAAACCATTTGTTTAATTTTCCGCTCGATTTGTACTCGTTCATCATGCGCCATAATGGTTGAGGATGGAGTGATTGAAACAAATGGTCGTTACAATGGCCGGTGAAATACCATGGGAGGGAAAGGCCATCTGGTAGGCACGTGGCGTAGTAGGCTACCCAAATTCGCACACAAACACACTGCAATACGCACACAAACACCCGGTACATTGGTACACCAACGGGAGGATCAATTAATTTTCGCTTCTGTTTCACTTACTGGTTTCGAGTGGCAGTGGAGCGAGCACCGGCGGAGGCCACCACAGAAAGCGAAGGATCACGAGCATCACGGGGAAAAGAAACCGGAGGAGGGTGCAGAAGTCGAAAAACCAATATTTGATTACTTTCCATTCCTTGCGACAAACGATCCCATGCTGCGACTGCCTGTATCTACCGGCGTTGCTCGTTGCCCGACCATTTCATCCGACGGCGTATCGTCGTATCATCTCTCTACAACAGACAACACCGGCTGACAACATGGCGCTGCGATGCGTCATCGTGATGAGGGGCAACAGGGTGAGACTAAGGGGAGAAAGAAAAAGGGAATGGGAAGACAAACTGCTTCCGATGCCGCACACAGAGAAGAGAAGGATCGTTGCTGCCGCCGCCGCGGCTGCTGGCTCTGCTCGTAAATTACCGTCATTAAAAATGAAACTTTTTTTCTCGCTTCGTTCATCCAAACCGCGACCTCTGCTTGACAGCCTGCGCTCAGGGGACACCATGACCGCGCACCAGCAAATCGATAATCATGCGCGAGGCGCGAAAATCGTTTCATTCAAGCACTCCTGCGGAGCTTGCTGGTGGCTGTGCCGCGAAGCTTCTGAGAACTATCATTTTGAGCTGATCTCTAAAACAACTAGCACCAGACCGGACGGGCAAATCAAACATACAGCATCGCCGTGTCCTTGGTACCCATGGTGGTGCGCTAGGACACAGGGTCAGGCCCTAGGCCAACCAAAAGTTAATTAATGGGTCCTTGAAGAAAGTTTCCGCTTGGCGTGACCTGCCGTTGTGTCGTCGGTCACCGCAACTTTGGCCCAAAATCCTAGTCCACTACTCCAAAGGAAAACACAGCTCTCTTCAGCTCTTTATCATGATTACGGCCTCAAAACGATGGCCAACTGGAGGGCTTTTTGGCGCATTAGTCGATACGCTATTGCCAACTCACACTCCAGCTAGCGCAATGAATCTTTGGCTTGATTGTAGCAAACTTTTCGAAGGATCTTCTCGAAAAACAAAGAACCAGACAGACAGTATCAAGAGCAACAGTATGAAGCGACAGTAACCGAATGGGAAACTTTAAAACAAAATGTCGAAGCTACATGTTACTGTTATCCTCACAACATAAGCTCCATCAACGCTGATTATGGGTCTGTTTAATCTCAATTAGTCACTACACACAAGAACCACAACTGGCACTGTTTCATGTTCATCGGCATCGTTGCAGCTTGAAGTATCCGGGACGATTCCCCGTCGTTCCTTAAAGCGTTGCTGTTGCCGTGTTAAAGGATCAAGTTTGAATTCTGTTCCGTTATAGGCACTGCGGCTCTGGAGAAATGAGTTACTTTTATATTGCATACGGAAGAATAAGGGACTTGGTTCCGAGGGGGATTTTCCATATTGTTTATTTAGGATGCTGATATACGAGTTTTATCAAATTTAATGCAAACAGAACCACATC
This sequence comes from Anopheles aquasalis, assembly GCF_943734665.1. Taxonomy (NCBI): domain Eukaryota; kingdom Metazoa; phylum Arthropoda; class Insecta; order Diptera; family Culicidae; genus Anopheles; species Anopheles aquasalis. The sequence goes on along the minus strand of NC_064877.1, from coordinate 64,665,338 downwards.
CTTTAAAGCTACCAAGAATCAGAAGGAGAAATGAAATTTAAATTCCCCCAGATCTGAGCTCCGTCCTCCAATTCTCAATAACATTTCCACTGAAGCATCGCACTGAAGCGTATTTCAAAACACAGCCACTACTCTATTTCCTAGACTCGAGCGTTTGAATTGAATCAGCGTAGAGCTGTACCGGGAATTCGAGCAAGCAATATTCGGTAATGCGAGCAGTTTTCATTTCATCGATCCACCATCAAACCACCCAACCGCACGACATCCCTGCACGCCCGTCCTTGTCGAGTCGGGGGTCGAGTCAGGATAGGTAAAGTTGGCATCCCACGATATCCGATACACCACCGGTGCGTCTGTTTGATTTGGAGCTCGCTCGCTCTCAAGCTATAGCAGCTAGCAGCTCGCGGCTATGCCTTTATGTATGGGTGGGTGTGTTTGTGTGCATGAATTTTACAAATCATTAATAGCGGGCTTTTCCGTGGAACCGGAACCCGGCTCTTGCCAAGGTCGTCCGCGAAAAAAGGGCTTCCCAAGCGAGAGAGAGAGAGAGGAGAGCGAGGGAAAAGAGTTGAACGAGGGAAGCAAATGGAATGTGAGCTTTGGAGCAATGTTTACCGAGCACATCAAACGATTCCGTCACTGGGACAAGGGTGATGGGGTTAGGTGGCACCGTGAGGGAACCGTTGCCGTCGCCGTCGCCGTCACCATCGTCGTCGATGAAGCTTTTGATGCTGATGAAGTCGGAAAGTAACAAAGTGGTTACCGGAAAATTCCTCGCCAAAGTGACAAAGCCTAATGCTTTCGGTATTTGGATGCGATGGATAAACGGAACGCGTACCGCCGATGGTTTTGCGGTTGGAAACATTCCCCAAAAACCCTCAAATGGAATGGTAGGAAGTGGGAAAGGGAACTTAGTAGAGCCTTAGTAGGTGTTGGTGGAAGGACTCTTTGCGCGCGCTTGAATTCGTTTAGAAAAATGAAGAGTTCATTATATTTTGAAGCTTAACAGACGATGAGTTTTGAGCCGAGCTGAGGCTGATTTTTTCATTTCATTTCCCGTCGAAACAGCGTAATTTCCTGCGGGAAACAAGACGGACCGGCATTGCAGCCGCTATTAGTCCAACTGTTTTTTTCTCCTCTTTGTCGTCCTTAGCGGAAATTACAGAAAAGAGAAGAAGGAGCTAGTAAGCGAAATAATTAGTGCTTATCACCCAACGGATTTTGTGAAAATACATTACTTGTTCATGTTTTTTCTCGAGGTTAAAATGAAATCGATACTGAGCCAACATGGCTGTTCAGTAAATGAATATTCTTACACTTGTATGTTTATCAACATCATTTCCAATAAGAGTAAATATCGGCGAGCTCCATTGAAAATGCAAGTATTTCAACTGTTTCCTGACGATAAATATTTTTTTTAACATATATAAGGACGGACGAGCCGTATGTTTAACGATAAATATTCTAAATCGATGTTGAAAGCTGTTTTTAATACGTAATCATTGCATCTTTTTGTACTTTATCGCTAACTGCAATGTTAACATGTACCAAAACCAAATAGAAGCCTTCAATAGCTCAAAATTAATGAAACAAACCAATTGCTTCCTAATTCAGGAACCACTGAAAGCGAATTAAAATTACCACATGACCCTCATGTGAGGTTGCACCCAAGCATGATTACATGATTATGAGGGTAAAGTGCCCACTTTTGACTACATGAGAATGAGAATACTATGTAATCTAGTGCAAATGAGGACCAGCAACGAGATTGGCAAACGATTTTCCGGAAATGTGGCAAGCTTCACCAACAGGCGCCCTCCCAAAAACCCACCGAAGAGCGATAGCGGTAAACCCAGTCGACCGCTATAGTACCCACGGTCACGGCACGAGCACGAATAAAACGCCCGCACGTGAGTCCACGCGTTGGTACATTTGGGGTGGTGAAAATCAAAATTTAATTGGAAACACGTCATTTGAATACTGACGATCGAGCCGAGGTTGCCCGACACCCGTGCCAGCAGTGGTACACCGGAAATTGAAGCAAGTGGAGCGTTGCCAATATCAATCAGACAATTTGGGTCCCTTTTGGAAGTCAGATGGTTAGCCGGCCGGTCGGTCACGTTCGTGTCGGGGTTTGGATGTAAATTAACGGAGGTTGTTTCGACTGAGTGACTCCCGGTGGATCTTTCTGGTTACTAGAGGTTTTAATTAACTCTCAAAATGTAGCTGAAAAGGCGTTGCCCGATTGATTAAATTTTGCTTAATTTTAGCATTAAAGTTCTTTAAACATTGTTACACAAACTTTTACTGAAATGACTTTATTATTTTTATGATTTATATTGGTTTGGTCAGGATTGCAGTGCCAAATCATATTTTAATGTAACAACCCTGTTTATTCTCCTTTTGAAAAATGAAACAGTTTTCATATTTACGAACAAAGACTGAATTTTGGAATGCCATTGTTATGGCAGCACCGTACGGCACCGCATTTCGTCAACGGCAAAGATAAACGGACCATTCTCATGGCAATAACAATCGACAATTGCGACAACACAATAGACTCGAAACATCAAAACAACTCGATGCGCGCTCGTCAGCGCTCGTCGCTCTCTCTCTCGGAAACGGAGGACGCTATGGCCTGCTCCGTGAAACACTGCTCCGTGCTTGTAGGCATTTGTCGTATCAATTTGCATGTTTTGTGTCGCTCTTCGCAGAATCCACTCGGCAGCATCACCATCATCTGTTTTGCAACGGTGAAACCATTGAACATTGTGCCGGTCTCTCTAGGCTTTCGCCATTCACCGAGATCCCCGTTATTTGCGATTCAGCCAATTCGGTGAAGGCAGCGCGTGTCGCGAGCGCTAAATGGCAAATGGCAGTGAAACAATCTCAAGCCACTTCCAAACCGAAGGCCAAAAGCGAATGTTTTCTGGGCTAGTACATGGTGGGTAAATGTATTGACATATTAACATATTTTCCTGCTACTCAGCGAACAATGACGTCAATGATGTAATGCTTCACGACCGCACGTGATTTATGCAAGAAGCGTCCGGTTCGTGAGATGTGATCTGACCAAAAATATTTTATGTGCTCCTGGGGCATCATAACCGAAAGCATTACAACTAATATTTTTACGAAGAATATAAACTGACAAATGAGGTTGATAACCAATTTTTACTGAAACAGCGAGTAAATCGCACGCATTTCTGCCTGAAAAAAACTTTATGAAGGATTTGAAGGTTTTACTTTCTATTTTACACATGCTTTTTTTTAATATTGCTTCTATAGCCTATACTATACAAATGACCGAAATTAATTACGCTACGACGTAGTTATGAACAACAACAAAAATATTTATGTGTTTTTGACATTGTCTGTGTCTTAGTCCTAAAGTAGCAATCAACTGAAACCAAAAACTTATGTTTGTATAGGATTTCCTCGCATATTTGTGGATAGAATATTAATTATGTAATAGAGAAGCAAAGGCAACTCCAAAACGGGTCGCCGCGCCGGGAAAACGAAATGATGGAGCTCCATTGCCGATGATGGAGGCGCCAGGTAACCGATGAAAATTTAGTGAAAAAGCAAATTTCCTGGGTTTTTAATAGATACTCCATTATGTGGTGAATGTTGAAATGTTGAAAAAATGCTTTTTCAATAAATTTTTCGAACACTATTACGAGCACAAAATAATTTGACCTTGGTTTAACGAATCGCTGTCAGATTTTCCTCACTGCATCACTACAGCGAAGTACAGAATCTCGCCATCAAACCGTGCTAGCCTATAAATTTTTGGTGTATGACGGGATAGGAACAAGAAAAAAAGAAGAACAATGGAAAGGGGAACATCAACTCGCCGGCTCCGGGTGCTGATGGAAGGTGGAAACAAAACAGACATTAATGACATTTCGTCACAAGCACACACAGAGACACAAACATTGTTTCAATTCATACGCAATCCCTTGTCCGACAGCCGGATAAGCGTCCTGGTGGTAGCTGAACCAGCACACCAGCAAGCAGTGCCAGCACCAGTCACCGAACCGACCGAATGGCCGAGACCCCCTCGGGAGCCTCCATTCCATGTGGGGCGTCACCGGCGGCGTCATGTGTACTGCCGCAGCGTGTTTTATTAGTCTCGAGCCGTGCCCGCATCGGCCAGCTGGTGACTGCGGTTGTTGCTTTTCTTGAGATTGCACCGCACCGTACCGCACCGGCATCCCTGTATTTGCACGCCTCTACCCGCCTCTTCTGGTCACCAGGGAGCTCCATCGCCTAGGGTAACGCCTCCAGTATGTGTGCCTCTGACTGTACGGTTCCCCCCCCAACCTCCCGAGGTGCACCTCTCTCTCTCTCTCTGGACGGCCAAGAGTTGAAATTCATTTGTCTGTTGCTGTGTGCGCGTAGTGGCCAACAGGGATCGTCCGATCCGGTCCGGTGGTCTCTCCCCTGAATGCCCAAAGCTCCTGTGGTGTGGAGTCGTCACTTTGTGCCGCTTTGTCGCAGCGGCCTCACCGTGTTGGCTTACTCATACGACGTGAAAACAAATAGCCAAGTCTTACTTCTTTCCCTGTTTGCGTAGCATGATTAGCACGATCGTCATGGTGAGACCCCAGTGGAACTGGCATCCTTTTTTGCTCTGTTTTATATGCAAAAACTCTGCTCTCTGGAAGCAGAATAACACAAGAAGTTCTCGCTCGCGACACAAAACTTGCTGACTTTTGGTGCACAAACTGACGACGAAAACATACATTTGACTTTTGCGCAGCCCGTAAACGAAATGAAAACAAAACAACAAATCGGAACCAGAAGTGCTACTTGAACCACATTGACATTTGAATCGAACGGGCAGATACCAAAACCAGGAACCACCAAACCGAAACCTTACTGACCGCTACCGGTGGGACACAACTTGAATCCAATTAAAGTAATGCTACCCTTTTTCCGGGGCTTTTCCGATTTATTGCATTAGTGGTGGCCCGCCCGTGTTGGTGTTGTGTGGTCGACCTCGTGCTGATCACACATTGTTATGCCACAGCTTTTTGTGGATCCTCTCATCCGCCCGAAAGCAGGGATGGAGATAATGCAATCCACCCCTCATCACAAACACCCCCAATCCGGCCCACAGAGATGGGGGTCGAGAAGGCTCGAGACAGCATCCACAGTGAGGGTGCTTGGTGATTTAATGGGAAGCCCAGTAGGGCGGTGGCGATGATGATTTTTACGATGATGGAAGTGACAAGCTTCCATGCTTCGCGTCACTCTGTGGGCGAAAGAGTATGTGTGTGATGGTGTGCTTGGCCCCAATTCTGAGGCGGATCGAAGGATGAATACATTCATGGCACGTTTGCAACGTAAATCACGTACCACTCCGAGGCAGATGCTCGAAGAAGGCCACAGCCGCCCCGAAGGACAATGCGAAACCGGTAGCCTCCATCACGGCCTGTCACCCGGGGCCCGGGGGTTTGGGCGTAAATTGAGTGAAACTGGATAGGCAGCGAGAGTTTTCCGTGAAGCGAGTGATCCGTATTGTTTTAAATCCGTTTATCACCTCAAGAAGTGTCAACCATTTTACACTCGATCACATTCCATCACTGGCGACATGTTTCGGTGGTGGACAACACGCTGAACAAGAGCTGAAACGATGAAGAGCAACGAAGGGAAGCGAATCTATGCAAACACATTGCATCCGGCAGTGCATCTCGAAGCGTAGCGTGCTAAACCGTTGCTTGCATTAAACATTTGCCTCGATAATTAGATCGTTACAGACGCGCGCATTATAGAGCGACAATCATCGTCTCAATTGCGGTTTAGCAGCTCGTGACCGTCTGCATTGAAATGGATGTTTCCATACATTACCGCCGGAATAATGAAGGCAATCAGCAGCAGCAGCAGCAGCAGCAGCAGCATCGCCACCACAGAACCCCTCTACCCAACTCGATCTGAGGATCGTCTTAAAGCACAATCAAGATGTACAATGCATTATTTAACGACGGTAGGTTCGCGATGCACGTCGACGTCTTTACCTAGCGCTGACGCACGCTGCTGCTGGTGCTGCTGCTTGTGCAATCGTGCCACGAGCCACGGACTCGGCGATTGGGATCCTTCTGACGCAATGTCTCGGCGCGAATATGCGGCTGGAAAGTGCAGGAAAAGTGCGAAAAAAAGTGGCTACCAATCGTTCGCGCGCGCACACCCCATTACATAAGTGACCCACTTTTCAGCACCATTCCGAATGTAAATATGCAATCTCGCAGTGAACCGGCGAACCGAACGGGAGGGCGTTTCGTTGGCCCGGCGCAATGTTTCCTTTTGGTTTTGTTACGGTTGAGAGCCGTCGGATGGAAAAGGTTAGAAAGGGGGGGTTTCTACATTGACTCGTTGGATGGGAGAAAGGTTTGAAGCAGCATAAGGCTGCTTCCGGGAAGTTGCATCTACCACTTTAGAAGCACAGAGAGTGAACCGAGCTAACAGAGTATGCTTTGAGATGCGATTCACTCGGTGCTGGAAGTTTTTCTATTCTTTTTTATTTTAGACTTTGAGTTTGAAAAATTGTTCCAAAATGGTGGTCCACACTCAGCACAGTATTTGCCACCGGTTCAAATGATTTAAAATATTTCATCCTTGAAAAAGTTACTCAGTATTCTATGAGAAATTAACAATTTGTACATCAAGCGTAAGTCAAAACATCGTAATTGAGGTAATTTAAAATATTCATCTATGATACAAATAATGCGATTTGGATTTTCTCTTTAGTTATACTTGAGATTTATTTCATTGGTTACCTTTGTCTCTGCGACTTATCGCCTGTATTCTTATCTATCTCTTATTATACTGTTATTCGCCAAGATAAAGTGTATTGCTCATTACCGTCCTATCGTTTTTATGCCTTCAAAGATAGCAGATAAATTATCAGAACTGAAGCGTGTGTTCAAGTGATTATAACATATGGCAAACACATAAAATGCTCTATCGATCTGGTGAATGATAATTATTATTTAGCTTATCGAGCAAAACAGTTCTAAAAATGGTTTAACAATCACTAATAATCGATAAATACCATTTGTAAACCATGTAAAACCGTGGGCGTCCTTTACTCCCAACACATTGCTTGCATAATCCTCCACCTAATGATTAAAAGCATTTCTGTCGCCACGAAAACCGAAGCCGCACTTAAACCCTGCTACTGCTGCTGCTCGTCGTTTGCTGGAATGTCATCTTGTGGCGCGGCTTAATTAACGGTTCCAATTAAATATGAAAACAACCCGAAAACGCACCACCGCACCCAGGCGCGTGGCCACACAATCTCATTCTCTCGGTGCTCAAAAGGGGCTCGCAAAGACAAACTATGCCGGGAGCAAAGCAGACGCTTCTACAAATAACAACGACGTTCGCTCGGTCGCTCGCTCGCTTGCTGGGCCATCCTTAAAACTCCCAGCACCATAATTATCCCTCGTGTTCCTTGGTGTCTCCGCGTATCGTATCGTCTCGTCGTGCGGCACAGTCCAAAGCGCGCGCGAAATGAGACCGAACCACCGTACTGTCACCATACGGCCGACGCCATTGCGCCTTCCGCCAGGCGTTGCGTTGCTCGGCTCAGCTCGGCACAAGCACAAGCACAGCATCGCAAAGCTGAGGTGCTGAGCCGGTATAGCGCTGGGTTGACTCATTAGGAGCGGATTAAAGAAACCACAATGACTTTCTAACGATTTTAAATGAAAAACCTCCTCCCGGAACCCACTGAATCACCGGGGAAACGGGCCTGGTGGCTCGGCTGGGATTAACGCAGACTTGATCACCGGGGCGCGTGCTGAGAGGATGATACGGGGAACTGTCGTTCGCGGAATGCTGTGACTTATGAGGACACGTGGTGTTTTGTGACACGTTCGCGGGACGCCGCTTGTGGGTGTGTCTTTTATATCGCGTCTGTTTTTGAGATCCGTAACAAATTGTGCCGTCGCTTATTCCGGAACAGCCACGTGGATCCGCTTTCGGCAAACTTCTTTTCGAAGTCTTTCCCGAAGAGCATTCTTCGAACCGGATATCTTTGATGGGAGCGCTTTCGAGTCGTTCCGAGGAATTGGTCGATGATGGCCGTTAAGGTATTCACCAGAGGACCTTCCCCCTGAATGATCTCGAGCAAACGTTTCCCAGAACCGAGAATCATGCCCATCGCTCCGTCTCATCCCTGCTCCATCAGAAAAATCTCGTCAAAATAGTAACTTCGACATTCGGTTATTTACTCTTTCACGCCATCAAGCTTTGATTTGCTGGCGAGCTTCTTTGCTGACCTGTTTCGGGAGTGCCCAGTGCGGAACATTGATTTATTTCATCTGCCAAACATAGCTCTCCGTCCCTTCCGCCGAGAACCGCCCAGGAATCACTCACCTCTGGTGGCAGCTTCCGAACCCGAGAGCCGGATGATGAATGGATGGCAATTTGTAGCTAAAACGAACCTCTTAATGATGGGTCATCCATCCGGTGCCCCATCCGTGTGAGTGTGTATGTGTCTGTGTGCGGGCAGCATCCCCGGGAGGTCGGGATGGTCGAGATTTTTGTGGGAAAAACTCCTTCTCGGTCCCTTCGGTGAGGCGTCACACCGGAAATGGTTCATCCTTTCCCTTCCTTTGGCGCGAAAGGGAGTACCGACGAGAGAGATATATTTAGTCCTCGCTCATACCGGATCTCGGTGCTACCTTCTGTTCGGCGCAGTGGCCGCGAACCGCGTGTTCTCGCTTGCACCGCAATTGGAAGCCGGAACGCTTTGCCGGAGTTCATTTGTCCACCGAGACGAGTTAATCTGGAGGCGTGTTACAGTGGAGTGGAGCATTTCTTTACAATGTTGCTCACCACTGCGACCGACCTGATGGTGGCTTACAGGTTGCCCTTTTTGCCGTTCGCAAGGTGGAAAGATGGAAGTCGAAAACTGGTTCGCTGCATCGCAATGGCCGGTGCAACCTTCCAGGAGAAAACGATAACGACGATCCCTTTTGCGGGCAGATTAAAGGGGCCAACAGGGCCAACGCTGCTTGTTCAACGGTAGCATGTTGCATGGCATTTCTGATGGAGCGAACGGAAGCAAAGATGGTGGCACTCGAATAAATATTTATCGTTACGCCCGGCCGCACCGCACAAGATTGTTTATGCATAATGATGAAAGTACTGGAATTGAATTAATTACCGGCGACGATTGCGCCCCTCTGCTTCTCTTCATGTGCTGCTACACTCCACCACCCCGCGGGTCTTCGATTCTCGCGGGATACAGCGGCGGCACCCGGTGAAAGATTAGAAAACATAATTTACATAAATCATTAAACCGTGAAGGGCTTGAGAAATGGTGGTTGGTGAATCATTCGAGGAAGCGTCTTAGACGGATTGCCATCTCCGACGCTCTTTCTTCATAAATTATTTCCAATTCAATTCCAATTTGCTCGCCGTGCGCGCGCGTCACCGAAGTGGTCCCAAAAGCATCCCGCCAGCCAGTCAGCAGCCACCATCCAATAAAGCATACTGGGGCGCTGGGAATAGTATTTCTAATTCTGTGCTCCCCGTGGGACACGTGCGTTTGTCCTTAGGACCGGATCGTGATCCCCGTACACGCCGAGCCACAGATCGATTGCCAGCGCAACATCCATTTCACATCATCCGGTCAATCAGCTCATCAAATTCAATTTCATTCTGCCACCGGTTGGAGCCACTCAATCGGGCTGCACTCGGCTGTGGAAGCAGTGTGGCCCCGGGTGCTCAGACAGTGCAACCGGATGGATGGATGGATGGATGGACGGATCGGTGCATCGTCGAGCAATTTCCTGCGGGGTTTACTTGCTGTGTTGCTGGCAAGCTGGATACGCTTGCACAGACCGGAGGACCGGGAAGGAAGGACGCAAGGAAGGTTCCCCGATACGTACTCGTACCACTTGGTGGCTCTTTGCTGTTTGTTAAAGCATCCTTCTCGTACCAGCCCTGAATGAGGGCATAAGTTTCGATATAAATAGAACTGCAGTGTAACACAGTTCAAGTGGTTGGAAAATACATTTTCTGGAAACGCGATTTCTTGCGACCGTAGTGTGAGGGCAATGATTGGACAAAATGTATCCCGGTCCCGGATAGATTGGCAAGCAATCGCCTCACAAAACGGCCAGCAATTGTGTGCCATTTTCCTGGCTAAGGTAAAACACACAATTTTCCATTCGCTTTCCAATTTCCCAACAGATCTGTGGCCGTTCGACGCACGAGCAAGCCAATCGTCTCCCCCTGTCATCGCGGTGATACGCTTGATTGTTGTGCGAACTAATCAAAAGTTAGGTTCTCGAAAGCGTACCGAGCGAGAGAGAGAGAGCGAGATCGAGATCAATCGTCCAATTCCACCTGCCAGGGAGCCATCCAACGTATCAATCAAGCAACAAAAGACCCCAATTCCCCGGCGGCTGGCCAGTCTCTACCGAAATGTTCATATCATTATCGTCCAGATATCGTAGCGCGCCGTTAGCGCTGCGCTCCGCATCGCCTCAGCCGCACATGCTGTGGTGAATGCTTTCCATTTCTCGCAAGGGGAAAAGGGCAGAAGGTCCTGTTCCTAGTGCTTCTCCTCCACCGGTGGCAGACGCTTCGGTGCGCTCTGGCAGCAGCAAGCCGAGAGGCGGATACGCCCCAAGGCAAACATTTCGAAAATACGGGGAATTGTGATCGAAATCGAAACTGCCATTAGCCGATGGGATAATTAACTGGTATTGGTTCCGTCGAAGGAAAGGCAAATGGATGCCTCGCTTCAGTGCTCCCCCCAGGTGTGGGACCCAAGGAAGGAGGCCTAGTCTCTCTCTCTGTCTCGTCGTGTCAGTCGTTATGTGACGCAGCATATTGCCCTGAGGCAATGAAACTCCTGGGAACGCAGAAGCAACCGACATCATCAACTTGGCTTTGTAAGCTTCGCTTTGAGTGATTCCCGTAGTCTACGAACTACGATCGCTTCATTTGGCAGGAATTGAAACCAATAGTTCAACTGAGATAGTGTGGAGTAATCAATCCATCGGGGGCTTTTGAAGCATTTTCTGGATCAACTGTTTTCATTAAGTATCTTCGTAGCTAGCGGAGCATCAGCAAAGGTCGTTTAGGGTACCGTTAGATAGCTATCTCTTGAGAAGTTTGATTGGCTGGTGAAAAGCGGTTAAGTCAGTTGAGTTGCTAACTGAATAACAATGATGATACAACAATAAAAAGCTTTTGTTAAGAGACGAAAACCATGGTACTCAATAATGGCTTGCAAATAGAACCAATGAAACTAAGCTCTTAACTCAGACAGCTGTACATCCAAAGCTCAGATCCGATTTATCTTAAATGGCTTATGGTTTCTCTTCAAGGCAGATTTTTTCCCTTCAAAATACAGACAAATCAAATTATTACAAGAGGTAAAATTATGAAGCGTATGAATGATCGATAATCATCATCGTATAAGAATAGCCTATTTTCACAAACAAAAGCAAATTCAATCAGGTTATCTCTTTTTTTAGAACGCTTCTACGTTGATATGTAATCTGAAAAGTGTACAGGCTGCGCCATACGGTGGTTATTTTAAAGTTAAATAACGCTGTCATTTTTCAACCGATTTTGGAAAATAAACCAGTTTTATTTAGGCTATTCTATGCCATTTATTAATTATTTATTAAGTCATCATATTAGGACTTTCAAATGACCGCCTTCATTCGACATACAAAAAGCAACCTTTTGTCGGGCATTTTGCATGATGATGATTTTGATGCATGAATGATTTTGACAATTTCAGCTCTAATATTTGCTACAAGTTGTTTCATAGCCTTCGGCTTGTTGGCATAAACCTTTCTTTTCAAATAGACCCACTGAAAAAAGTCCAGCGCCGTTAAATCTGGCGAACGAGGAGGCCACTCCATTGCACGACCGCAGTTTTCACTAGGAAACGATTTTTTTCAATATAAAGTGTTACTATTTCAATCGCTTTTTTAGTGTGAAATGATCCATTACCAAAATGGCATAGACTGACGTTTCCTTTCAGAAACATTCCTATTTGTCTCAATTCATTGAAAAATGACAGAGTTATTCAACTTTAAAATAGGTAACCATTGATGAAAAGTTCCGGAAAACCGGAAAAAGTATCCAAATAGATAGCTATTCCTGAAAGTATCACACTGTTTCTGATCAGAACGATCAGAGGTTTTAAACGACACCCGGAACAAACTAGCAAGAATGTGTTAAAAAGAAGAAAACCACTAACACGGTGAGCCAACCGCCACCACGTTGGGCTGAATTTTATGGTTCACTTCACACTCATCCGATTCTAACCCACACACTCACCCACATATAGGCGATAAATCATCGACCCGTCCATCCAGTCGGACAAACAAAAGGACTGCCGGAACTACAGGAATGGGCTGGAGAGTAAAAAAAACGGGAAAAAGATGCAGGATGTACAACGCACATAGGCATAAGCCGTAGAGAACGAGACGGAATTGGAATTGATTCCCCGGCGGCTGGCATGCATGGCACGGTCCCGGTACTCGTAGACAACGGATCGACAGGGGTTAACAGGCTCCGATGTTCTGTCCGATATCCCACCCGCTAAACCATAGACTCCATCCAACCCGAAGCACGGGGGGGTGCCTGGGACATTTTCATTTTATTTTTATTCCGTCACCGCACGTACTAACCCTCCACCCGGTCAATTCCGAGCACACTCGGGCACAGTGCGTGCGATGACCCATGAGGAGCACCGCTGGCATGCCCTAGCCCATCGAACGAGATATTGGAAATGGATATGCAAATTGAAAAAAAGGATTAGAGATGGTACGGCTGGGCAGTTCGGCGGGTGAAATAAAAGTAAATTGAAGTGGACAGTGCCCATTGTCTAGCTGTCTCGCTATTGACAAGCGGGTCAGTTGCCGAATGGATGTGATTGATTTAACTCGCATCTTGGTGTTCCCGGGTGCCATTGAGCTAGCGAACGGTTTCAATGTACAATTCACTTTCCGGCCATCACTGTCAACCGTCTCTCATTTGCACAACCTTAACAATCAACCAAACGAAACCGGCAAACCGGTAAACATATGTGGGTTAAATGGTGTTCATGTTTAGCTCAGCAATTTCAAATGAGCCTCCGCGTGACTTTTGCGAGACATTTTAACGACCTGCCGGGGCGCACGGTGACGTGGCGTCGTGGAAATCGCTCATTTCATGCCCGTGGCCGGAAAGCACCAACGCCAAAGGGCCGCTGCTCGTGCCCTGTGCTGGTGTGTGCGAGCCGTGAATGTTAATATTGGTTTTTCGGTTTTTGCCCTTCCACCGGTCCGATTCCGGCGCGTTCCGAAATGTTTTCTTCGCTACACACCTGATCTTATTCGCTCGGAACGTTCGGAACGAACCATTTTTGACGGTGTGTGGGTGCATGATTGGCACACGTACCGAGAAGTCAAACCAACAACACAAACGTCCTCCTGAGCCAGCGAAATGGCACCCGAAAAGGGGTTGGGGTGAAGGCGATTTAAATAAAATTCCACGTACGCAAAACATATCACTCGCTACCATCGCTACGCGGTGGCCTGTGCTGGAACGTGAACGTCCTGGCGTCCTGGCGTCCTGGCGTCCTAGCGTTTGTCGCTGGAACCGAGAATATTTAAAAAGCGATAAACTTTTATGAGCATTTTACGAGTGGCTGGTTGGTTGGTTGGTTGTGCCAAGGCGGGGTTGGGAAAGAAGTAGAACGGAATCCGTACCGAGTGTCAACAGTATCACTCGTTGCGACTCAACCGTGAGAACTGAAGCATTATGCCATTTTCGATGCCGGTGCGATGGGGTTCAGCCATATGCATGTATGCGCCACAGAAGTGGTTGGTGGCTGCATTTGGCCTGTCATTTACCCTGCCCCAACATGATGAAAGAATGATGTTTATGTGTTTGTGTACGTTCACAACAAGGGATAACTGTTATGCTAGTGCTGAAATGGGATATGCTTGTCGGCGAAGTTGAATGTAGCTGATTATCACGATGCACGAGACCACTTAGCACCGGTCCGGGGTGATCCTGAGGGATATTATGCTGTCCGTTTGATGGTGGAAGTGCAAAGCATTGTCACTCAATCAAATCTGTTACAGTAACTGGGGCAAGTGGGAAGTGGAGGTGATTCAGAAGAGGAATTAAAATTGATTGCACATAGCGTTAGCCGTTGTGCGCTATTATACGAAACATAACCATCAGTCTCCAGGGTAAAACTAGGCTAAAAGATTGCTGAAAATGCTTATCACTGTTTCAAGCTTCACATACAGTGTCGTAGCGTAACAAAATATCGTATCGAATGGGGCCACCGATTGCTCATTACCGGGAACGCACGTACCGCTTCATTCATACCACAAACCAATGCGATACGATATCAACCTGCGTCCTTCGTGACCACGCACCTCGGACTGTGCCGGGCCATTCGGTCGTCGGTCAGTCGATCGAAACCAAACCCCTTACTTCACATCGCATGATGGCTGAATGGTTTGGTTTACTCGTCCCCCCCTTTGGGGAATCATAAACCGTAACGACCCAACATTATTATACCAGCTGAGCAAATATCGGATGCACGAAACCACGCTGGGGTAAATGAGAAGCGATTCGAGGGCGCTGAAAAAAATGAAAAATAAAATGCGCAAAAGAATAAATTAATGACAAACAAATGATACGGTTTGGGTTCCGTGGTTTTCGCTCGATGCTCGAACACGCTCGCCGCCGTTGCTCGTTTGTTGTTTGGGCGTGTGCGATACGAGTTTGTGCGAAATTAGATGCGATTATTGTAAAATGTTGTGGGATTTCCGCAAAAAAAAGAGGAGGAACACACACCACTCGGCATCAGCCATTTACGTAATCATAAGCACGCACAAAATGCGTGTTCCATCCGGGAGTTAAGCTTAAACAAGGTGGCGATCGATAAATTTACATATCACACAGCGACCGTACGCACGTGCTGCCCTATTAAATAGCTTCCCATAAGTCAATAACGGGGCTAGTGGTGCTATTCAAACAAACTAATCACCCCCAAGGACAATTAATCTTGCCTAAAAGATAAAAGTAATTTATGTATTGCCATAACTGGCAACATGGTTTACAAGGTGGACCTCTAATTAAGCCAGATCCTGTAAACTCGAAACTATTTTTTCTCTTCATCTCCCTTTGCATTACTTTGTCGCGTTTAAAACCATTCCTCCCCAAGGGACCTGTTCCTGTCGAGGCATTCAGCAAGTGCGCGCGTTCAACCACCAATCAGTAGCACTTTCATCAGTTGCAACATTGCTAATTACAACGTTCTGCCGTGTGTTCGCTCGGGTATTAACATATGCGAAACATGCTGCTGATGACGCATCGGTTATCGCATACAAGCTCACATGCACGCACGCACGTACGCACCCAGTGCAACGAGGGCTTCATTATCGGGATCGGGATCGTGACCGCATCCAATGCTGCGCTTGTTACGCAAAACCAATCATCAATCATCTTTCCCAATCAACCGACGGGACGGGGAGTGGTCGTTCAACTCTTTATTAGTCCCCAGCGATTACTTTGGCACTTTATCATCCCGGCCAGCTTTCACTCCCGGGGAAGGGGACCGTGCGTTTGTCGATGGCGTCGTCCGAGAGTATCGGCTCTTAACTCGTTGATGTCGATCACTGTCGAACGTCCGTGCGTTCAGTTTCTGGTGTACTTTTTTACCTCCATTCCATCTATAATAAATAAGCATCATGATTGCCGCTGGATTGGAATACGAATTGGAATTCATTTTGCGATCGCTCACCACCACCACCACCACCACCACCACCACCATTTGCGGTCTCGTCGGCATGGCGTCCCAAATGAATTGATTTATTTCGTGACGCGGATCAACGTTTTCACCTCCCTGGCCTCCCTATTTGCCCCCCTGCGCTACCATTGCCCACCATGAACTGGATGATGGCCGACTGTCATTGCCAGGGTATATCCGTATTGATGGTTGCCAACGATAATGGCGTCCGAAAGTCCGACCGCATCGCAGCGGATTTTACTCGCACACAAACACGTCCCGTAATTTCCATAAACGCAGTGGTTTCAATATTCATTAAATCATGAACGATGATATTTAAACAAACGGAAACGGGATGAAGAGCGTCAAAAGCGTTCGTACTCGATTGTGCATTTATTTCAGGGAATTAAAAAAAAAAGACAGCTCCACTTAAATGAAGACCATCAATCTTGACATGGCAAAGACACGCAATCAACGAGGCTCCAACGTCCATCCGATGTTGGTGGAACAAGTTCACTCATTTAAAACCTACCGGCGCCACACGGGCGTCAAAGCAGACCATTTAGTCGACAGGTGAATCCAGCCATCCAGCAGTGCCCAGGGGGCGATAAACTTTTGAGCTCCCTCATTTTACGGCCACTTGTTTGACGTGTCACAACCGAAACATGGGGCCGGCTAAAGGCCACAAAAGGTCCGGTCCGGTCCAAAAGGAGGTCCAAAAGCGTTAAAACTTTTATCTTTCTTTGCCGGTGAACATGCCACCGACAGTAACATCACCGGTCGTTAAGACGAATGATGGCTACTGACTTTAGCCACCATCTCCATTCGGTGATCGTTTGCCCACCGCCGTCAGTAGCAGATGATTTGAAGGACCTTCAGATTGCCGGTGGTGTGTTGAAGCTTCCCCGCAGCTGCTTATCTTGCGCCAATGGAGGCGCATGGTGTTTGAGCGATGGAGGCGCATGGTAAAAGCTGATTTTTGACGTACAAATCACTCTCGGGTTGGTGATAGAGTTGGGCGCTTCCCGGAAGTTTTAGTCAAATTATTGCCAACATCGACACCGTCATCGGAATTGGTTTTCGCTATCCGCTCTCACACACTCCACTCCCGCTCGTTCTGCTGTGATTCTGGTGAATTTACTAAAAATCGATCCCTAGTCGAGCCCGCGCTCCCACGCTCTTCCTGCCAGCCACCTGCCGAACGAAATGATGTTGATCTCTGCTGCTCGATACGGGAACCGCTGATAAATGGCTTCAATATTTTGTTGCCTTCTTCCCGTTTCCAGTTGCTAGGGGCTAGCAACATCGAATGGGATGGTCATTCTCGGATAGTACGCTCCCGGGAACCGGGATGCGAACGCGGTGAAAAAGCAGCATCCGAAATTGCACAAACATGAGTCAGCGAATTTGTTTCTCTGATCGATAGAGAGCGGGCAGCAATAGCAAAAGAAAAATTAAAATCCATTGAAAAACAGATCAGCATTATGGTGAGTAATATGATGATGGCTTTTTCGATCATGGCGATGATGATTCGTGTGATGTTTTCCGTTTTCTGTTACAGTTTTTTTCCATTTCCTGCGCTGCTATCTGCGGTCGTATGTTTTTGGGCCACGCGTTGAACAGCAGTTTTGGTATTTCGAGAATGAATTGTCGTATATTTCGATCTCTTATCGCTACAGCTTCGCAATGATTGCAGAGTAACAGACAGGAAAACTGAATTTTAAAGCAATACTTTTATGGAATGCTGGAAATGTGCCTCAGAACGAGATGCCAGAAAAAGAGAGCGGATCGCGAATAAACAGAAAAAAACAGAGGCAGAGAGAGATTCGCAAAACCAATTTACCAACCATAAATAGCGTGGCAAACATATTTTCACTGCTTCATCCCTTCACTGCTCTCCCACAGCCACAGGGCACGCTCACGCGGTTCGACAGTTTGACATTATTCGCGCCGCTCCGCCCAATGACCGAACCGAACCAGGAATATCGAAACCCGTTTGCCGGCGTCCTCCGAGGGTACCGTTGCAAGTGTTCGCGATTCGCGAGTGAGCATCCGCAAGCGTGTATAGCAATGGCCACGCTGGTACTGGAGGCACGGTTTTCCAATCAATTGAATTAAATCATTTCACTTCACTCGTGCGCACCTTCACCACGACGATGGCAATGGCTACGATGGAGGGCAGCATTCAGAGGGACCATACCTGGCAGGTTCAGTGGATACAGTGCACGGAAAGAAGCGCGGTCCAAAGGCACGTTGTTTGTGATGGCAAATAAACTTTCTCTTCCTCTCTTTCTCGCTCTCTCCACTTCCACGCAAAACTAACAAAATCATAAATTTGTTAACCTCTTCGTAGAGCACTTTTATAAGCGGAGTCCGTGCACGTGTGCGAACACCAGGCACCACCAGGGCTTATGTGAATTCAAATCTGTATACGTGGCTTCGAAATACGAATGGAAAGCCCTTGGCAACGGTGGAAAACATTGAAATCATCTACGAGATGCTTTTGAGCAGCGCGTCCTTTGCGATGTTGGTGGTTGGCGGAGACAATTCCGTTTTAGTCGATTCCTTGTGTACGATAATCCCCGGTTGTGTTGAGCTAAAGGGGGGGCTTTGGTGTTTATTTATTTTTTTTGTGACACATGTTTTTAACATTTTCCCTGAAAGCTGATCCTTTCAAGAGTATTGTGTAAAAGTATGGAACCAATAGAGTAAAAACATAAGATATAGATTTTTGAAAATCCGCGTTGCATACAAAACTCCATGCAGCTCGCTACTTCAAAGAGCGTTTCCCAAAACCAACGTTTTCAAAGTCGGTGCCCATCGTACCTACTGAGTCGATCGATTTAAAATTTTTAACACATAATTTATACACTTTTTGACAGGTACCCCGTCGAAATTTCATGAAAATTGTTGATACTTTTATTTAACAATTATGAAAAGTTTGTTTTTTTTGGCAAAACAGCAAAAAGCATCACTTTATCAACTTCAAAAATCTGCTTAAAGTCGAAAAATAGGAAATTCAACAAAAACTTGACGAGGCTACCTAGATAAACTTATAATCTTTCTAAAGAATATCAATTTGTATATTTCAGAGGACCCGTCATGTCGCTACGATGGGCACCGTACAAAGTACCTTTGCAACGACACGCCTACCAAAATTTGATGCCACGGATTAATTTTTCAATGAATGTTGCTCAAAAAAATAACAAATATTCTTCAAAAGTTGTAGATTAAAATGCCATTTACTTGAAAGAATAAAGTTAAATGGTTACGTCACAGATAATCGTCAAAAGGGGCCTTTTTTTGGCCCGAAATTACCGAAGACCCCCCCTAAAGCTGATTGTTTCGGTGTTTTCTCCCCCAAACCTCAAACTCATACGGAATTCCAGCAACGTATTCTGCAATGTGTCGATCGAAGTTGTTTATGTTAGCCGGTGAAATCATTTCGCAGAACATTGCATTGCATTCCACGAAGTATGCTCAACGGTGAACCGTTACGGTCGGATAAAAACCCCCCTCCGTTCCACGACTACACCATCCAAGCCCATGATTGGAAAAGGTGTGGGTAAAATATGATTTTACATAATGTTATTCGAGAGAAACGCCGAATTCTTCTGGAACAACCGTAAAAGCTCGATAACCACTTCACTGCCACTGCGGAATGAATCGCCAACTCAAATCCGTAATTCAACATCCTATGCTGCTGGGTACGCTCCTGTAATTGGAAATCCATTTCCACAAACCAAGGAAACCTGTATCTTCCATTATCATAATGAAGGATTGTTCTTTGAATTCACGTCGAGCTCACCACCGCTCGTTCCACCGTTCGACCAACAACAAACGAGGGTAACAACGATGTAAGCTTACTCGTACAAACACCGTACATTCCTGCCGGGCGATTGATCTTCGGTAACCAGTTCGGTTGGTTTTGGTCTCGGTTAAGCATAAATTTTCTCCACCGGCACCACCGGGCTGGCATGTCGCTACGGTTTGTCGCTTTTATTGGAATACTTGAGCTTGGCTTTACACAAACTCTCTCCTCTCTCTCTCCCTCTCTCCCATCGGTCCTTCGGGGGTGTCCCATCGATTGAACTTCACGCGAGTGCTCTTGCCGGGCTCTTCTGCGAGCAGCAAAGACTCGCCTCGCCTCCGCTGGAACCTACCAGAGCATGAGTTTGTGTAGCTCACAATAAATCCAATTCCAGCCATAAATCGGTTTTGGCGAAAAAGCCGGCAAAGCACTAGGGAAGCGCCAGTCCTCTGGGTACTCCGATGCAACAATCCAGCACACAGCAACAGGAACCATGAACGGAAGAGGCGAAGAGTGAGATGAGGATGGAAGTGAATGGATGGAATGGGAAAACTCCGATCGACCCGAGGCACCTTTGCGGAAGATACCGGAGCGAGAGAGAGAACGGTCTTGCACGGTCGTCGACAATAAATTACATCCAGCCATGAAATAACGAATCGAAGGCTCTTTGCACACACTTTACATATGCTGGCGGTGGTTCGCTTGCGTTTCGAAACTGGCACTGATCACGGAGCAAACTGGAATGCGAAACTAACTCGCTATCGTTCGCAATTCAATAAAGTGATCGAGCGGTTTGAGTTCGAGAATTCGGTTGCGAGTTTCTCGTGAAGTAAAATCAAAACAATTACAGAATGTTTTAATTGGTTATTGGCTTTTCGTGGAGGATAAAATTGTGCAAGAAGCACTAAAAAAAAGGAATGAAGGAGTTACAGTGAAACGCCAAGGAAGAGTGCTTACTACTCCACCAAAAAGCAAACAGGATTTGCACCACACTTGCCCACTAATGCCACATCAACAAAAAGCTCTCTCACCCGTCCATAAATCTACGTAATCCCCGAGTCACTCGATCCGATTGACCAACACTGCCGTGCTTCCCGTTACGGTGCCGCCATTTGCTGCACCGTAATCGACCGGAAACACGGAAACGGAAAGAGTTAAACTGTAGCCAGCAGCCAGGGACATGCAATTAAATCGAGCAGAAAAAAGGACACTCCATGCAATGGCTCTGGCTCTGCTTCCGACGATGATGACGATGAGCACGACAAGTTTACGTGGCACGTGCAGTGTGGCACTGACCCTGGCGTTAGCTTCCGCCACACCGAGATACATCCCACGGGACCGTAGCATTATCCTCACACCAGCACCAGACTTACAAAAGGCACATTCAGGGTACCGTTTATCGGTGCCAGTTTGCTGGTCCTATGGCGCAATACATGGACGGAAAACTCGGAAGCAATAAAAGGGGATGAACGAAAACCGGAATGAGTTGACTTGCCGAAGTCGATCGACGATCTGCTTTAACGGAAGCTGTGTGATTATTCATTCCAATGATGGTGGACGATGCTAGGGACCGAGTCCGGACCAATCTGTCCGCCCTTTGGAGAGCTCCAAGATGATGCGGAATCGTTTAATGATTTGATCGGTTTGCTTTTCCTGGTTGCCCGCTGTATCATTGCTTTCAATTGACCGTTCTGTTGGCGCACACATATTCATCATCACAAAAAAGTACAACTTACGGCCCAATTGGCAACTGGGAGCTCCATTTTTAGCGATTTAATCGCTCATGGAAATGTCAGCTCTTTTGTTGACAAAACGAGTTGACGCTGCAAATTACTGCAGATACAAAGCAGGTAACGAGCAGCTGCCGGCCTCTAGGCACCAGCATCCGTCGCAAAAAGAGTTATAAAAAACAAACGCTCTAATTACCGAAAAAAAACAAAACCAGCAAACGATTGGGCGCATTTCGCTGTGCTCCGCGCGTCTGGCTAGCTTTTACAGAACATTAACCAGCTGTCCGGAAATGGTGTGCAGCCTCGACAGCAACCCGCATTGTTCTGTGGAAAATGGAAAAGCGACACGAAAGTAAAAAAAACTCCCTAAAATGCATTCTTCTGCACGG
This sequence comes from Anopheles aquasalis, assembly GCF_943734665.1. Classification (NCBI taxonomy): domain Eukaryota; kingdom Metazoa; phylum Arthropoda; class Insecta; order Diptera; family Culicidae; genus Anopheles; species Anopheles aquasalis. The sequence continues at coordinate 64,643,633 of NC_064877.1, read as the reverse complement.
CACGGGAAAATCAGGATTAACGTTGGCACAAACAGAAGCCTGTTCGAAAAGAGGCTACATAAAGCCAGCTTATAAGCACTAACGGTACCAGCTCCGGAGCGGGGTGGTACGGACTAAAGATTCAGCGAACGCCACGCCTTGGTGCCAAGGCGTGCGATTGCCTTGCGGCCCGTAAGATACCGGAGTACGGTGTCCTCCAACGATGAGGGTTCGATGGCCGCTTCTTGTTATAGCGAGGCCCAAATTTCTTACTTAATTAAATTTGCTCTTTCCCTTGCATCTTTGCAAAGGGTCAGAAAGGGGCCTCAAACGGGACGGGACGTAAAAAGGTTTAAAATATGGAGCAAAACCCGAGCGGCCCAAGGCTCGTTCTGCTCGAGACAGACAAATCCCACGGACAAAGTCGACGGGGAAACGACTGGGTGCACTGCTGGGTGGAATCATTTGCTTGTAGCAAAATACGGAGAATTTAGTGAGGAGGCAACCGGATGGGTATGTCAGGAGATGATATTTTATTTATTTTATCGATAAACTGTATTCAACAGATTCGACCAAATTGGTATGCAACACATTTTATCTGTTCATTGCATGACGTCGTATATTTTAGAAACAAACCAAAAAACGAAGAGAACATAATGTTGGTTTTAGTAATTGAGTATATTTAAAATTTATACGATTATGTAAAAGTTAAAATAGCGTATTAAAACATGAATAAAAACCCGAACAATCTTGAATTTCAAATCAATTATTGCATCTATCATAAATTCGATCTCACTTCGATAGGTCGTAATACACATCCAGGCAAAAAGAAACAAAAAATGCCACTAATTGCATAAATCCCATCAACTCGCTAACATGTTGGTAGGCGAGATAACAAAGGTGTTATCATAAATTTGAAACAAAGCACATAACACCCTGATAGAGGTAATGTCCATCATTATCATGCCTTGGAACACTCCCCAACGATCCGCTTTTTGCAATCGCGTTGTGCACTTTCCATTATCACCTCAGATTTAGCTAGATGCCGCGATTCATTCGGCATACAGGCCGCCAGAGGCGGACAATGCTTTTAGTCCTCTTTCATCCACCATCAAACTCGCCGAGCGGCACCCACGGCCGGCTACCATGAAAGACTTAATTTAATTGGATGCACTTCATTTGAATGCTAATGAGGGTACACTTTCGAGGCCGAACGTCCGAGAGCCGTTGGCGCCAACTCGACACGGCTACTGAAGTGGTCAAACATCCACTCGGTGACGTATTACGTACGTACTTCCCGTTCCGACCACACCACCGGACGGACGAGGCTCGGTCGAGGTTCAAAATCAATCAAAGTGGATCCCTCTTCCAGCCTCACTTCTCCTTGCCCAGCTCACTATGGGACCTAGTATATGCCTCCCTTGCTTGCAGGATGCACACGCGAAGCTCCAATATTTGGCTGAAGCACTCAGCCCAAAAGAGGAAAGCTCTCGATGCATCAGCGCTCGACAGGGTACCCATTGCCTAGCGGCTTCGTTCCGATATGCTGCAAGTGGTAGTGTTGAGACCGATGCTTTACGGTCGCTTCATCGGATTATCTCCGTGTTGATTTTTTTTTCTCTCTCTCTCTTTCCTGGTCACTCTTTGGATCGCACGGTGAGCCTATAATTAGGTTCCAACAAGTGCATTAAGTGAAACACTATTTGACACTTAGCTTCGTGCAAAAACCAATTGGAAGGTTTTTGATAATAAAGCGAGCGCGGCTATTTTTCTTTTTATCTGCAATCCCGTATGTTGCATATCCCGTGTATTTATTTAGTTTATGTTTCGGTCTGGCAGGTTTAAACACTTAATTAGTTGGCTTGGGCAACTTTTATAATATTATGTGTGGCTGAATAAAACAGAAGAATACATTTGTTTAACTTAAAACTCTATCAGCTAGTTACATTGACTAGTGTAGCAAAAGACTTTATGTTCTCGGATATAAGCGTTAGTCAACTTTGTACAATATATACCAGTGCATTTATCTTAAGTTGTTCAAAACAGATAACTGAATCGAACGATATTTACAATAATTTGAAAAATCACATTTCAATATCCCAAAATGTGCAGAGTTGGTTTTACCGATGTAATGTTTATGTAAAAATAAGCATTACAAATACAACAGAGTTAACAGTTTATTGAGAAGCCATTTCACCAAAGTGTTTCTCAAACAAAAACGAAAATCTGACTATGAGTCTTTAGAGAAACAATTTTTCACTAATAAAAAGAAATTGATTGGGCAACAAATTAATTCTTATATAATCTCAGAAATATATTATGCACAACTCAAAGCTCCTGTTCAATTATTTACTATCAATCGAATCAAAGTGTGCACTAAACAGATCGCACAAACTCAATATCAACGCGCTCCAATATGTCACCCAGTATGTCACGAGTCGAGAACGGGATTCTCAAGCATGGCACCACACTCGTGGCACCATATGTTGTAACATACCAGCGCTCGCCAACACTAGCAAACTCCCATTCTATTTCCAAATTGGCTCCACTACCCTAATCGCAGACACACAGCATTCCAATTCATTAAGCGACATCCCCCAGTGATATCACTGGCCTGACGTCACATGAAACCATCCACGGGGTGCCCAACCGAAGGATTGTTTGCTTCTCAAGACGAACTTCAATCCACTCGATTGCACCTACCAAGTGCAGGACCAAGGACCCCAAGGCTCCCTACCAGCCAGCCAGCCACCCAGCACGCCAATCTTCCCGCAAAGTTGGAACAGCATAATCAATAGCCCGAAACACGATATCGGCAGATGTGATCCGTTTCATTTTATGCAGGATTAGTTGCTCGGAAAGTGGGATTATTTACCCTCATTCTCCCTCTCCTTCCTCTCCTCTCAACCTTCTGCTCCCATCCTCGGCCATTTTGTCCTCCGAAATATCAAGACATCGATGGAACGAACCCAAGTGCCTGGCAATGTCGTTTGAAGCGAGCACGTCGACCATGGTGCGTTAGGGCAGACCAACTTTCAAGCAAACACCAACCAACCAACCTACTGGACCCACCAACGTCGATCGGAGAGTGGTGCGAAGTGGAAACAATACAGCTTCAGGGCAAACAATCAGTACCAGTACCACCGACACCCCCGGTCCACTTCTTTGCCTTCCTTTCAAGAACATCCCAAACACTCCCAAAACACAACCATCACAAGATGGTGCTTCTTGAGCCGATTTCACTGGAAGGAAAGCTGACCGACAAACAAAAATTCGGGACAACGACAATCATGTGCCAGGGGGGGCGAGTACGGGACAAAATTGAAATCCGGACCGAAAAACCGAAAGTGAAGCTCCTGAGGACCCAGCTGCAAACCTTCGAGGGGATGATGGTGGTGGTGCTGGTCGTTGTCTGAACTGACGGAGACTGACGCAACACGGGGGTTGGCAGTGACAAACAAAAGAGGGCGGGAAAAGAAAACGGAAAAAGCCTCAGAAAAAAAAAACTTTCGGTTCGTCACTCGCCAACTTCGGGGAACCACCGCAGCACTACCGACTGTTTGGCTTTTCAATCTTCCTCTGCGGTGGCAGCGCGCACCATCGGAATGGGTGACCAGGGGAATGGGGAACGCGAAAGTTTCGCGCGAACTGACGCGCGACAGAAGCTGCGCGAGAAGAAATTGGATTTCTATTATTCGTTTCGTGTGGAGATGGTGTTTGTTGTTCCTGTGCTGTGGCGGTACACCAACCAGCCGCAGAAGAAAACATTGACAGCTGGACGGATTTCTTCACCGGAAAGTTCATTTGGGAAACATTTGCTTGACGCTATAAAGGACGGACTCGTGCCATGATTGAACTCCAACCTAAAGATCGATTAAAATGCGGTCAATCACGGTGGGAAGGGGGGGCCATATCCTGGCTAAACCGCATACCGAACCTCCACTACCACGACATTAAACCGTCCGTCCGATCGTGGCAGTGGTCATCGTTCTGCACGTGATCACCGGTTGCTCGTTAATGTTGATTGTGTCAAACGAGCTAAAACCAATCAAATATTAATCTGCCACAGTCCAGCACCGCCAGCACGGTGGTACACAGGTGTCACAGTGGCGACCGGACAGACGTGTGACGACCAAAAATCAATTAACAAAACGGCGTCCCCAGACCTCGCGTCACGCGCTAATTGACGCGCGGAACCGCTAAGCTCCCGGTGCAGCAACCGCACCGGGACGCACGTCTGCCGCAGTTGGAAACGAATTGGTCAACCAATAGACCACCACCTCACAGCCTCCCTCGCCCAAAAAGGGATGATAAATGATGCAATTGCATGTGCTAATGTTTAATTCGCGTTTCCGTCGCCTCACGCTACCGTCACGCGTCGACGCGAGGGTTGATACCAATAACTGTTCCCGCAGCTAAGCTGGAACTCCAACATAACCGGCCGCCTGGCAATTGTTTTGCTCAAACCGTCGGTCGTCCCGGGGGTCTTCCAAAAACATCAATGAAATGCATCACCGCAGCACTAGTTCTTTGCGTGGCTTTGGTCGGTTAGCACGTCCCAGCTACACAAACCGCACACCAGGCGCGCGACGGGGAGGGCGGTTCCCGAAAAATTAGCATAACGCATCGAATGGCCGCAACAACTGGCTGATCACTGCAGTGAATCGACGACGAGCGGCAACCGCAAGCTCGACAGCACGGCACCACACAACCAGACCGTCCTTCTGCTACACAAACATTTGCTTTAATTATGAATGTTTTGTGTGCACCAGGCCAGCGAGCGATGTAGGGGGGTGCGAATGGTGGTATTGGAACGAAATCGTCGAATCGTAGAGTTTTATAGATTTTTGGACAACAGAAAATTTATCCGCCCGCCCGATGTTCTGATGCTTTCAATAATGGCGCGGTCTGCGCAGTTACCAATCATCGGAGCAATTTTGTTAAATGTGTTCAGCACATACAAGATATGTGTAGCTTTTGCCTGGGAGTTAAGTCATTGTGCAGGCAACCGTTCGTTGCTCAGCATTGTTTCCTATCAGCAGCCCCTACCAAAGCGAAATTATGTTGGATGTTCTTCCATGTTTCAAACAGAAACAAAATCCGACGAAAATTCGTCGAAAATCTGTTAATCATATGGAAACCGTCTTCGCACTTCTGTACGATTTGCCCATCACAATCTATTCAATAAAACGATTTGGGGTATCAACATTTTAGTTTTTAAATTAATCAACAAGAAGTGATGCATTTGCAGAGTCTGATTTTAGTTTGATTGAAAGATAATTTCAATTCCAATCTCTGTTTTCCTCTAGCTCCTTGGTCCTTATCCATTTATAAATGTTCATGCTTAGTGCAAACAGCGTGCTTTACAAGCGTTGACAGAACAATTAGAAGTGAAATTAGTTATGTGAAGAAACACCGGAATGTAACGAAGCAAATAAAAGCTTGTATCACTCTGGTCATGCCGCCAAACAAATTGCATTTACCAAGCTACAAGTTCGTCCATATTTCTAATGCATATAATGTACTAACTAATGACGGTTCAAAAGATCAATTCAATCTACCATCTCATCCCGCTACCAAATTGAAGAAGAACAGGATCCACCCTCCAGCATCTGCTACAACCACGTGCGCTGCTTAAACAATCAAGCTCTCAAACATATTTGCATTAGAATTAGCCCACCTCCTCCAGTGTGCCAACATGGAACCCATCGTCTGTTCAATATTTGAACGACAATTATCATTTTCCATTGGTGGCCGGCCCCAAAGCAACTCCCAACGCTCTCAAAAACTAATGCTCGTTGTGAGACTTTATCATTAGTTCCTTTGGCCTGGCCTAACGATGCTTGCTTCCCCAACTCATTGATACGCTCTGCTATCGCTATCGAGCGCTCAAAGCGGAACTGAAACATCCCAAAAAGCGATAATTCCACCCCGCAAATACTCAGCTGCAGTGCGTATGGAGCGATTGGAGGTAACACGAAGCCGTTCCATTTGCTTGGAGAGTGTAATGGATCTCCAAACACCCACACCCCCTGAGCAGAGAGCTGTGAGTCTAATGAATGCAACTCTTGCCATTCCACCGGAAAGAATCGTTTGGATGCTGTGAAGGAGAAAGGAGTTCCCGACAACATAATTTATGCAACAAACTTTCACTCGGACTGGCTCTCTTTGCTAATAAAAAGCTTCGCCCTCAGATTAGCCCCGTCGGTGGCTCGCAACCGGCGCCAATTGTGAATGCAAATTCAGGAATCATAACACCCTTCAACTCACCAGCAAGGAACCAAGCGATCCCTTCCGTTACCATCCCTCGAGACCGCTTGGAGTGGCCAAGATGACAAACTTTCACAATAGTACGGACCTAGTCCCACGGATACCGAACGTCGAAACAACAATACGTCAGCAGAGCAGGACGGGAGTGAGAATTGGAATAACTTTACCGATTGCTCCCCATCACCAACCCACCGTTGCGCGGTCGGTTCTTTGCGATGCCACACCACAGGGAACCGGGAGGTGGTTTATGATGCTGCGCGGTTGGCAGCAGCACAACGCGATGTTAGATGTGGTGGGCTACATGGTACATTGGCACTAACTAACGTACCAACACACTCTCCCACTTTCCTCCGAAACCACTACAGCAGCAGTTCCTCTGCCACAAAAGCGCTACGCTCCATTTCGTTTCGCGAGTTTTCCTACGGAAAACACCATGTTGCCGCTTGCGCGGTTAGGGAACTTGGGTCGAAAAACCAGCGCTTTCTTCCTCTCGACATCCCGACATGCAACTTATGTTGTAGCCGTGGTGGCGGCGGCGGCGAGTCCTTTCAAGAAACCGGTAGACCACCGGTTGTTGTTTCCCCTGTCTCCTTGCCCCGTGATTTCCGCCCTTTGCCGCTTGATGAGAACCACGCGAACTCGCGAATGTACGGCATTCGGAGTGGCACTTGGGAACATTTTCGTACAACGAATGTACTGAGAGGTGATACAAAAAATCATGGCACACGTTGGTTTGTCACCTTGGAGTTACTTAGTTTGTAGAGTTTTTTGGAGAAAAAAATGATGAAAGCATCATGACCATGTTGAAGTACAATTATTCCAGGAAACTCAGCTATAAGTTTATGATTTTCATTGAAACTACAACATTCTGCCGTCAAGCGATAGGAGTTCGCTGTTCTTAAAGCCACCCTTTAGCGCGCCTGTCTGTTTACTGTCCAGTTTACTTCTTCCCTAGAATCTCTGTTGTGAATCCTCGTAGCACTCGCCAGTGGGAAGCTACACGACAAACTCAAACCAGGAGCATCGAAAGCAAACGATGGGACTGCATCATTTGTTCAAGTCAAATCCGACTAGAGAACGGCTTTGTCAACGTGAGTGATGAGCATAATTCCTTTCACAATGGCTGCTGCTGCTGCTGTTACTGGATCAAAAATGAAGCGTTGCTGCCCATGATTCACCTCCCACAAACACTTTCACCAAGGCATGGTCCCATCGGTGGTAGATTATTTTGAAAAGGACGCCCGACTCCTATCCAGTACAACCGTTTGGAGGCGGCCATGAAAAATCGATACGAAACGGGGCGTTGGAAAAATCTCAAAATCCTGATTTGCATTTATTAACACATAACGCACACCACCGGCGTGCTCGAGCATAATGATGAGCTTCGCACATCATATCGACACCGGTGAGGGCGAGCGTCCAGTGACTGCTGCCAGCCGCCAGCGAGAACCACATCATCGCAGCTTCTATTTTTCGTTCGCGTTTCCTATTTCGCGACTGGAGAATGAAAGGGAATGAATGTTTAGTGAAAGGGAGCAAGAGGCAGGGCGGACGGGGCTTCCAGCAGTTCCACCAGTTCGGCAAAAGGTGAAAACTTTCGCTTCGCCGGTCGTCGACCGGTCGGCTGAACTCGTAAATTAACACCATTTATGGGGCGGGCGCAAACTTTTCCCAACACTTTTCCCTCCTTTTTTCTCGCTCCCCTTACAACCCGGGATCGAGGGACAAAACTTTCTCA
>NC_064877.1:64618146-64633146 GCF_943734665.1 Anopheles aquasalis | reverse complement strand
GACGGAGGGCAGCAGCAGCAGCAGCCGGAACTGGTCACGCTGGCGGCTGGTATGCTGAAATGATCTGTCCCGGGTGGCATAATTTATGATGACCCCTCGCTAGCTGCTGGGCCTGCGGTGGCCACCGCTAGCCACCGGCCACGGCCGGCCATATTTAGCCAGTAACAATCATACCACGGACCACAATTATGTGCCTCGTGCTTCAGGGACAGGGCGAACGTGGCGGAATAAAGGAAAGGATCGCAACAACTTTAATAAAAATACACAAACCCTCTCTCTCTCTTTCTCTCTCCCTTTCTCTCTCTCTCTCGCTTTCTCTCTCTCGCTCACTCTTCCAAAATATACACCCACGAAGCACGGGCATCCGCTGAAAACCCACCGAGGGTAATTAATTATGCTACGATGAGCGGTGCGTTTCATCTGCCATTATGCTGCACTCACACCACTTCCGGCCAGGGGCGGAAAAGCTCCCGCGGATCCCGAATACGGAACAATAATGGTCCCAAAAGCAAACCAGCGAGCGCGTGCCCCTCGTTAATGGCGCTGTTTTAACTGGTTTGATTTGTGGAAACTCTTTCGAAAGCAGCGCACGGCGCTCAAATGCGGCAACACCAGTGCGGTGCCCTCTAGCATTCCAGCGATGATTTAGGGGATAAAATGTGATGGCGAGTTAGCGGTTAGATGCCGCAAAGAAGTGGCTAACCATTTGAAACACGACAGAGTATGACAAATTAATTGCTAATGTTAAGCATGGCAAATGGTGTACACTCGTGGCTTTCCGATTGGCCAACAATACAGGAAATAGCCATCACGAGTGCCATCAACGGTTGACAACTCTATGCTAACAGTGTCCTAATCAGAGGGAATGTCAATATCAAACATCTCCGGATCGAAGCACGTTTTGCTATTGATCTGATTTTTAATTTTCGGATTCCAAACCACTTCTTGTGTCGCCCAAAAAGGCTTGATGTACAATCCCTACTCACCAGCGGTGGATCCATAGTCCACCCGGGTTCGAATTTGCTCCGCTTTGATGCAAAATGCAAACACAATCTCCGGCCGTCCGTGGGGACTGCATATTAGCCCAAAGTCCAAAACACATTCCCCCAAAGGAGCTGCCCCGTCTTGGTCTCCGTATCAGACTGAAATCCAATCACCTCCATTTGAACCCACCGCCCACCGGCATGGAAGATGAAGCAATAGTGAAGACACTATCAGGTGAGTTAAGCTCAAACATATAAACCGGGCGCTCGATGAAACGGAAAGATGTACCTTCGTACCTTGGACTCGTACGCAGCCGGTGACAGACCAGGGCAAACATCGACGGAACATGAGCTACGATGAAATTAGCAGAATTCTCGAGAGCCGAAGCGGAGAGGGAGATCCGTTTTCGGTTTCTCAACCTTCTTGTCAACAAACAAACAAGTTCGCCGAACGATTGGCCGTACGAACAGGTCGGAGCCGTCCCCTGAACGATCTTCCTTCGGACACCCCCAACGGTCAAGTTTGAAATTATTTGCGACAAGTGACGTCCATCGTACATCATGCTGTTCTCGGACGGGACCGGACCGGGCCAAGCTGCCCTCCGGTGCAGACCCATTTTTAACAGCCCCCGAACGGCCAATTACCCTTGGGCGGTTGATTTTAATCAAAAGAAGGAAAAAAAAGGTCAAAAGGTAAATAATCTGCCAGCTCTTCTGCTGAGGGTCTGTTCCTTCCCAACAGAAAACGGAACAAATTTGCTTTGCGGTGTGTGACGTGAAGGTAAAGTTGGGAGTTGGCCCTGAAATGTGTGCCCTCCACGAGAACCGTGTTGTTTCGATACCATTAGTGTAGCGGGAATTGAATTTTCTTAGAGGTCGGTTTTCGAGGACAATCAAGTGGATGGCGAAGCCTGAAGACGTTGACAAAAGAACGAAGAGAAGCGGCCGTAACTTTGTGCATGTAACGTTGCACACTGGTGGCGTGTGCTGGTGAGAAAAATATCGGCAACAATGTTGTCTTGGAAGCAAACATAACGATTTTGCTATCTTATCACTGTTTTCCTTATCATACCTTTGAAATTAGTCGCTTTAAAAAGGCGAATGTATTGTAAAAGTAATTAGTAATACAAACACTTTTTCAGAAACTATAATATTTCTACTCCTAAATAGTCTTGATTGGGAAATATCAAGTGGATCAAATACCGATTTAGTCTTACGAATCTCAACGATAATGCGATCTCTTTTTTGCTAAGAAGATGCAAAAGATAAAAGAATTCCATCGAAATAATACTGTCCATCGAGTTTAATTATATATTTATAATTTAGTTATAATTTAGAATTATAAGGTAGTAAGAAAATTATCATTCGATCATAAGCTATGCATTTTATATTTATTTCCTAATAGATAGACTAAAAGGAAAGTGATTACAGTATAGCGCAACGAAGCAGGTTCTCCGAACAATTAAAACCGAAAGCTGTAAAACAATTATGATATTATCCTCATTCTCAACCGGCACAAGACACGACAATATGGCCGGAACGTCCCCATCTATCCGCCTAATCCATCTCATCCTATCCTCCCACACAGCAGCGCATCCTGTATCCTCCCACAACCTAATACACTGTTTGTCATTTCCGTTTTCATTTACTTTCCACTCAATTAACCCCAGACAAGCCTATTCGACTTCCGAAACAACGAGCGGCCTGGACCACCGCCTGGTGCTGGGTACTTGAAGAAACATTTAAAAATCCCACACTCCCATACCGACACGCACATCAAAATACCATCACACAAGCCCAAGATGTCTTGCTCGAGACTCGAGGTTCTACGAGTGGCAGGTTACAAAAGGTTTCGTCTTCGATTCGACCCATTCCCCCCGGAGAGGGCGCGTTGTCTGACAAAAGTGCGTTAGCATAAACTCGTTCCACTTCCACTTCGCTCTAATGTTCCCCATCTACCATGGGGCCATGGTGGCCGTCTTGCCCTTCAAATTCTCCCCCGTTGGCCTGGCTCACATTTTGGCACAATCATGCTGATTTTACCAGAATTTTCCAGTTCACCCTGTCTCTCTTGCTGTCTCTATCTCCACATGCTCGTGGCCCACCAACACAACGTTGGATTGAGTTATTTTTCCTCGTGACAGCGTGACAGACTACCACATCCAGGGTCGATTGGAGTGGGAAAAGCTCATCATCATCTTCTCCGACGTTGATGTCGTCTTCAAGTAGCATGCGAGCAAGCAAACCGTGTTCCAACAGATTTGTCCTCGAAGAAAAGTTCCAGTCGATCGGGGAGAAGGCGAAGGCGAAGGAAGAAGGACCGGGGTGGCTGACTCAGAAACACGCACGTTGCGCCATGATCCACCACATCCGGCCACCACCAGATACCGGCTTGATGGCAGATTGATTTTGACTGCGTACGTCAAAACTTCCACAGCAGCAAGCGAGCGCACAAGCCGAGACTAGTCCCACGGTACATGTCCCACCGCTCTCGGTTCCCTGGAACCCCCCACAGTGATGTACGATTTGTTCGCGATGTGCCGCTTCCCTTGTTGCTGGGGTTGTCTGAAGGTGAAATGTGACGTCATTTGCTGCCATCGTCCTCCCTCCATCCATTTTCGCTCATGCGTGCGTACATGTGTGCCAGAGTTTTCTTTTTCCACTTGAAACTCAATCAATCCGTGAAGTTTCCGAAGCCCGAGCCCCATACCGACGACGACGCCTGCTCAAGCGAGAGCGCCTAAGATCCTTATCCTTATCGCTCGTTTAACTTTCCTTTGAAATCAAACAGGGCCGCACACAATCAAGCCAAGCTTCCTCTTCTTTCTCTTCTTCTCTCGTGCACCCTCACTGATCACATTTGTGTTCGGTGGAGAGACAGAGAGACAAGGTGTGTGCGAGTGTGGTGGTTGAAGGCAGTTATGATAAACTCATCCTTCGCCTTGGCCGTGGCTTGGCAATATTGGCATTGCCGCGCACGGTATAGAACCCGAAGCTTCTCTTTCAAGCCAGAAGACGCCGCCTCAGCACAACCTGATCGATCGCAGCAAGCTGATGGACAAGTCACCACCACACCGCACGGAAGCTGAGGAAGACATCAAGGCGAACCGCGCGGAACGTGGTGGATCGTTTGAAGCACCACCTGGGGGCGAGACGAGTATAATCGACGTGCTGTGCTCGGAGAAGGAGGGGGAGCGGTTGGAAAATTTAGTTAAACTTCAATCTCATCTCACCGCCCGGTAGCGCTCGGACTGTATATATTCTTGCCGAGCTGAGAGCTTGCGATGGGTGCGATGAACGCCCTCTTGCCGACGGTGCGAAAGCGCGGGTTTCGCGGTTCAACGGATTCATCCGAAGGAATTATCCAACAAACCACTCCCCGCGCACACTGGCGGGAGCTTCGATAATGAAGTGAAATTTGTTCGCCACCGGAACGAACGGTGATAGTGATCTGGTTGATCTGACGAGCTGGGGTGGCCGCGTGATGAGGGAAAGTTTTGTTACTGGGTAAGGACGAAACTGAGGCGTATGTTAATGCCACTTGAGGAAGCTCCATGAATCCAGAAGCAGTGGCCTGGAAGGTTTCGATTTGTGTGTAATTGAATGGAAAACACAAATTTAGATGGAGCGGGTTGTGATCTGCTTTTTTAACCAATAATTCGGTACCGTAATTACAAATTGAGGTTGGTATTGAAAGGTGTTTTCGGCTGTCTTTCACCGAGATTCAGAAGTAAAAGCGTAATTTCGGTTTAACTCTTGTCGAATGAGTGAGAGCTCTGACTTACTTGATAATCAAGAACGAAAGCGATCTGAGCGCAGGTCTACATAAGACTCATCCACGATTCGTGATCGCATGTTGTCGCGGAATGCTAGACCTGTCTGATTAAATCAATGCTGTAGCTTAAAGTCAAAGCAAGGATATTTGCTAAATGTTATTTTTCTTTTGCAATACAACATTGATTTTTAATTTATTTCATCTGCCAGGGAAGAAACAGTCACTAAAATTAAGCGATTTCAGTTGTATAGATTTTTTGAAAGTTTATTATTTAAATAGTAATTGTTATCAATTTAAATAGTAATTGTTTGAAGTCCAAAACCAAATGTAATCCGTCCAACAACATACGAAAACCAATTGATTAAAAATAAATCATTTCTACAAAATAAATACAAAGATTTTAAAAAGACTTGCAGAACATGTTTACGCAAATAAATTACAACTCACTAATTCAAAGTGCAGTGCACACATGAGCTTTGAAAATGGTATTACGACTGCACAACATTCTCGCAAACATCCTTTTTATCGAAAGCCAGCATGACGACAACAGCAACATAAAAAAAAATGCTCCCTACTACCAATTAGCACTCGTTTTTGGCCACGCGCTCTCTGCTCTACCCCTCCGAGGAACACATTTAGCGAATAAACAAGGCCTCCAACTAATTTATCAATTTCCATCTTCACCTCCATTCCGCCGGCTTGTGCTAGTTTCAGGACCCAGCCGCATGGCTCCGCTACCTCATCTGCCTAACAGCATTGGACAGCAGCCCAGCCCCACTAATGGCCTGCATCCCTGTTTTCCCGAGAGGGGCCCAAACCGTTTTGTGTCTGAATTATTGATTCCGCAAACACGTGCCCAGAGGGGTAAAGCGCCGAGAGGGACGTCGAAGGACTGGGTGCCTTGCACTGTGAATTGCATAATTTAAATTAGCGAAAACATCACCAACAACTACTTTCGCCAGAAATAGGCACACATACACAGCCAGACAGACACACTTTAGCACACTACTCGAACTCAATCCGCAGGGGAAATGCAATCCGTGTGCCGACCACCGGGTGGAGCACCGACATTCAAACGAAGATGCCTCACGGAGGCTGGAAGCTGGCGAAATTTGCATAGAACCAATCAAGCACCGGTAGCGGCCGACAGAACACAGAGCAGAACGGGGTCCAGCGGTTCGGTACACCCAAACATCGGTCAACCGTATCCCAATGGAACGCCTCCCAGAGTGTCTGACGCGACCGGTGAACGGCACGCCGCGATGTTTCAAAAAGGTTTCTCGCCGGTCAAAGGCCGTACCGTACGAGTAAGGTGCCGGAGATTCCATTTCCCGTACCATACTACCGGTTCCGGTTTCTTGCCGTTCCGCCGTTCTCCCACCATACACACCAAAAGTCGGCCGACAAAACACCAAGAAGGAAGAAAATGGAGAGCGTAAACATGGAGAAATAAACATCGCCACTCGAGAGCATCTCCAGCGCTCGCGCCAGGCCGGTACACGCTGTTAGTGAAAGGAAATTGTTTGTTTAATTAAATTTTTCTACCAAGCGAACGGGAAAGAACACGGCATTCCGGTGTGCCACCATTTTGCAACAGTTTAATCTCGATGGCGTCCGGGCGTACGATTGTCCTGGAGCCCGGCTGGGGCTTTTTGTAAGATGCTCGTTCGTTTTAAATTTTCATGGCCAATGAATGGCGGAATTGGGTGCATTCGGCCCGGGTGCGAGAGCGGTTCGCGAGGGACTTTCTTACAATCCGCCAAGGCCCTTTGCGGATGCCCTTGCTAAGCGGTACGTGGGCATAAAACACTCCTTTTTAAACACTTTGCGTCTATTTGCTTGCCTGATTAGAACCGGGGGCTGGTGAGGAATGCGAGGAATTTTTCCAGTTATTCTGTGGTTTCGTCGACCGCTCGTTATCTTTACTCCCTATCGTTATCTGAGACGTTTGTGAGGACTGTGGTTTAAATGCCACACCATTTACTTTCGTCATCAGCAGTAACGATGATGCGTGTGAGAATTCGTAGAGAACCACAGTCTTTGTGTTTATAAAAACCTTAAAAAAGTAAAGTACCACAAGTAAAGGATATGATGTATGTTAAAGAACACAATACTACTAAAAGTTGTTACGGGTTGGGTGGAAGTTTCTTTTGTGTGCAAATCTTTAGTACATCAACTGTTTTGCTATTTTGTGCTGTACTTGTGCAATAAAAAATGTGTATTAATGCCAAGATTTGGGCAAAAGAGAACAGATATCAGTTTGAAACGATGGTAAACTTGGCTAAATATTGTTGTATCAATGATGGAATGTTGTATCAATCTTTATCTAGAAAGTTACACTGGTATGACAATAAAATATGATACAATTAATATAAAACTTGCCAAAATAAAATGTCAAATGAATTAGAATAAATGTATTTTACAATTATATCAAAACAAATGCTTCTCACAACCTGATTCCCTTTAGAATGTATGCTAGCATAGAGTTGTTAAATCAAATAAGTGAGTAATTCCATTATAACAGTATTCCGGATTATAAAAGTAACACAAATTAAAAAAAAAAACAATTTTGCAGACGAAAATAAAAGCACATAAAATGCAGCACCATAAAAACATCAACAATACAGAACATTTTATCGATTTGAAAAGTCTGGTGATTCCGATAGTCAACGCAATGTCCGTACGAGGCCTCTTTGGTAAATGGTCACTGCAGCTTACCGGAAACGTGGCCCTCGGAATGCAGCGACATGCCAACATTGCCGCCGCTGCCTCGAGAAAGCTGCCGTTTATCGATCCAATTGTGCAACTGCGGCAAGCTGCAACAAATCGGCTATTCCCACCCCGGATGATGCCGTCCGTGAAGCCTGACCGTCTGCCGTCAACCATCCGTAAGTAAAGCTGCCGACTGCCGGTGCTTACTGTAAGCCAGTGTCGGCGATTGTCTGAAGCCGTCCGGGTTGTGCTACAAAACCGGCTATCCAACGATTGGCCAACGAACCGATGGAATGCATCGCGGCACGCATCCCGGCACTGCGTTCCCAGTGCTGCTTCTTGCTCCTTTGGAACAGAAATTCATTTTCGAGCTCAATTTTTGGCACTTTCTGTTCCATTCATTTTAGTGTCGGTCGGCTGTTGTGATGTTTCCGGTAGGTTGGATGCTGTGAAGCCATGATGCGGAGCAGTGGCACCGTCACCGGACAGCTTGACGGCTTAAGCTTCGAAGGCACCGAAGCAAAAGTCAATCCCACGGGCCTGACCGGTAGCCTGTCGTTCCCATATGAGTTCGTGCTCGAAGGATCACCATCGTCGTTGGGACTTCATGGCAGTGCACGGAGAAGTCAGGCCAGGAAATGTAACATCCGTAAAAGATGGGCTTTAATTACGACAGGATGCTTTTAGAGTCGGTCCATCTCCGTTGCCCGGTCGCCGGTGAATTGAGTGAGCGAAACGAAATGTCCTCTTATGTGCAACGCTTGGCACCCAAAGCCGGTGCCCGGTCCGGTGATGCTGCACTGCCCGGAATGAGGTTATTTGCTTTGCACCAAAATCCTATAGAGGCTGCCCATAGATCACATTTCGTACACTGAACACTACACCAAATGTGACCTTCTCTCGCCAGCTCGAACACAACCGGGGACGCTTCGAATGGCGTCACTGGGCACTGGATGGCCATCGGTTCGGTTGCTGTAGGATTAACGGAATTTTTCGCTTGCCATCAGCATGAAATATGCTTTCTGGCAGCTCTTCACGACCGGACCGAGAGCTTCGTGTTTAAAAGGGTGGCCAGTACAGTTGGAATGCATGTAGGATGACGAGATGACCGCAGCTGTGGCCTTGAGACGAGCCAACATGTCACACAGAGTGCGGTTCTTGTGCTGCCCAGTAATATAGTTAATTTATTATCGTCTCTTTGCATGATTTCAGAGATTCATTAAAGTGTATTGCGACGGCCTATGGGGTGAACAGTGATATCATAAAATTAAGAAATAGTTCGAAAATGAGTCTCTGGCAATAAATCATTTGGCTCTCATTATTGAATGTTTCATACACAAATACACGTTTCTCTTTGAATTACGAGACTGTCACAACGATTCATGACGACATTCGTGTTCAGCAGATTCAAATAACAAATTGCTGCGATGCTATGCAGAACAGCGTTCCAATTTACCCCAAATATGTTCAGACTAATTTAAACTATCTTAATTTGAGTCAAAACTAGTGCATCATTGCATAAATTCGTTTCTAAGGCTACTTCCAATGCATTTTTATCAATTTTATGTACATTTAGTTCTTGAATTTTCAGACATATTATGGATTCTTTCTACTGTTACCAATCCAAATATTCAAAACGTTCATTTCATTTTACTTTTTTTTTGGATTCCAATTTTAAATTAGCTTTATTTATGTTATCCAAATTAAGTAACTCCACAAACGGTTACAAATTCCAAATTATCTAAATATAGATATGAAATGCAACATAAATTACTGTATGCATCTCATGACATGAGGCATTTGGTTATTGCTCCTAAATGCATAAAATTCAAAAGCAATATTAAAGTTTCCAACATAAGTTTGAAAAGAGAATAAACAGTATAGCAATTTATTTCAAACTGCAAACCCCTTAATCATAGTGCACCGGAGAATCTTCACACCCAATCCGCAATAAAGGCAGGCACTGAAAATTATTCCTCTGCATCCCATATAATCCCGGAATCCCTCGAGGGTACCACTAACTTCTTCACTGACCAACTATCGACTCCAATCGAACTGAATTCACCCAGCTACTCCAAAGTTCAAATGTGACCCGAGGCACCAAAAACATGTATCTGGCAGCGGTGCAAAGTGGCTGCCAAACGGAACTGTTCACTCTGGCCAGAGAAAGAGATAACCTTATTTGCAACTTTATGAAAGTTTCCTTCGAAGAGAGTTGTTGTTTCTCGATTGTGTATGTGATGAGGAACGACACGACCAAACACTCCACCGACTATCGACTACGACGACGCCGACGATGGAAATCGTTCCAAAAGACCCCCGAGTAAGTGCTCCATTAGGTTAAATGAGAAGCTACGTACCGATGCATTACATCGGACCTGGCCTGACCAGTCGAGGCCGGCCCGATTTCCGTACATGGCTGATGCCAGCACAACATGCTAGACCGAGCATTCCGAGACCATTATCTTTATGCGAACGATACCGCCTTGTCCCGGTCGGCTGAGTCCGGTTGCTTTGGAACAAATTTATTAGATACAACATGGTTGCCACGTGTACCTCTGCCGGTACCATGTATGCATCTTCATCCGTGCATGGCATTGCATGACATTGTTAGTCGCCCAGCCTTAGTGGCCAACCCAGAATACTACAGCACCTAGGCTCAGGGGTGCTCTCCTTCTCTTTCTACCTCTCTCGGGTTTCCCTCACTTGCTGACACGCTCTGGCCAGTGACGCTGGTTCCAAAAGTGTCAAACAATCGATTTACTGCAGGGACTCACACTGTATGAACTCCATGAAGCAGAAACACCTTTCAACGTACGTGAGCAAGGGACGCACGGACGTCCAGTCAACCAAGCCCATCGGCCATCTCACAATGCGTACTCCGGGGGGCTGGTAGGACAAGGACGAGGTGGGCAACATTGTCCTGCAAATAAGACCGTCGAAGGGTCCTGTGTTTCAGCGGAAAACAGCGTTGGCAACGCTACGATGCAGAATGACCTGCTGCAATCCCTAGCTCCCCAGCGCTACTGCGAGTGAGATTAATTACTATCGTCCGACGGGCGACAGCGAACGGATGGACAGACACCTCGAGGGCTGCAATGTGCAGGATGTGCACTGCGGAAGGAGACACACCGAGAGACTGGATGTGATTGTCCTTTGCCGTTGTCTTCGCTCCTCGTCGGCTACCAGCCACGCTGCTAAAGATTAATTAATGATAATTATTTTTGCTTCCAATATTTATCTATGCGGCCAAATGGATGCGGTCGTCCGGTGGCGGCGTGATGCAAATCCGGATCCGGATGTTCTCGTGCTTGCTCCATTCTGATGTGTTTGTGTGCGATCCTGGTTGTGTTTCATTATTTTTTCAAAGCTTCCGCTCGATCAAGCATCAACTATGCTCGTAATCACTCGAAAGGAGTCGGGCACCACCGGAGCCGAACAATGTCTTCCCTCTATGCTAGCCGATCATTGTCCCGGACAATACGGTAGCCGGTAGCCGGCGTCCGAGTGCGCTCTCGCTAAGCTCATCCGGTCGACGCCACCGTTGAACGAGCTTCCGAGATGCGACAAATGGACTTGAGCTGCTTACGAATCCACTCTCCCCGAGCTGCTCTGTCGCATTCCAGTGCAGTGCAGAGTGCAGTGGTATATAGCAGCGCATAGCAGAGAAGCAGCCAGTAAAACCCTGGGCTCTGCGGCAAGACCAGCGATGGTCCATTGCCCGTGGCCTAGACCATTCAATTGAAATGGAGCATCAGGGACAACAAAAAACGATTGTAATAATAGGCACTGACTGACCAGGGAATGGCACTGCTTGCCATTCGACGGGGGCTTTGTTTTCCGAAAGAAGTGAAACGGGAGTAATACGTTGTTGAACATTGGTCCATGTTTGCACTGTGCTGTAGTTGAATTAATTATGAATGTACCGTATGGTTTGAAATGGACACCAAGAGATGGGTTTGCTAAGATGAGAGTATCATTTTCAGACTACAGGGTGTACCATAAAAAAATGCAAAAATCTTTTTTTGAAGTTTAAAGCCATTTTTTTATATTTTCTACTGTTTCAAAGTATTTCATTCGCTCTATATTTCTTTGTTTATCAAAAACAAACAAAATGAGTGGGTTTGTCGGCCTGTTTTTTCAATGAAATTCTCCAAGCGGTTACGAATTCGAGAACACCCTCTGTAACATAAGTGTCCAACTTAGAAGACCAGGCTTTGATGATAAACGATTTCAGCGAACCAACCGTGTATGGTGTAACGATTCATAGGTCTTAGGCCGAACAAATGCCCATATTGAATAGCCCAACCGATTTAATTCAGGACCGCTTGGAGGGCATAAATCATTCGACCAAAAATTCATGTTTTCCTTCAATCATGTTTTAGTCCGTTTAGACGTATGGCAGGGACCTCCATGTAGCTGCAACTCAACATTTTCTGGAGTGTCGAAGTCTGCTTAAATCGATAGTAAAATGTGTTCCTTGAAAAAAGTGGTATAAACATCAATATTCATTTTAGTATTGGATTTTATGAAAACTGGTGACATTTTCAAGCTATGTTTTATCCTTTCTAAAGATGTTTTATCCTTTCAACTATTAAACTAAGCTTCACCCTAGCTCTAGAGATTGCTTTACGGTCATATTTGGCCAACCGATGCATGCAGGATCTTGAGATATTCGTATCTTATGCAAGCTTTCATATGGATTGCACTGGATTTCGCTAAATTTTGCTCTAACCGATCTTACCACTGTTTCAGTGCGCTCAGATCGATGCCAACCACTACCGTGTTTCCTAGGCATTGGCCCTTCATGAATAGTACGTTTAATCCTGTAAACAATGCCAAGATTACACCTGAGGACCGCTGTTACATCTATGAGATTTCTCTTGGGCGCGAAGCAAACTCGACACTGTTGCCTTTGAGTACATTTTTCCGAACAGACATCTTTTGCACGGGTACTTATTATACATCATTTGATAGATAAGACTCTCACG
This sequence comes from Anopheles aquasalis, assembly GCF_943734665.1. Classification (NCBI taxonomy): domain Eukaryota; kingdom Metazoa; phylum Arthropoda; class Insecta; order Diptera; family Culicidae; genus Anopheles; species Anopheles aquasalis. The sequence goes on along the minus strand of NC_064877.1, from coordinate 64,620,685 downwards.
AACACAACGATACCCCATAATGCCATATTGGTGTTGAAAAAATACTCAAAACAGAGCAATGAAAACATTTGCATTTTTTTATGGTACACCCTGTAGATAGTTTTTTTTTGGGAAAGAATACCTTGGACCACTGACCTTTTTTAACAAATACAAACAAAACACAAGACCAGATCTACGTATGCTTTCTGGTAGATGGAAATTGTCAAATTGTTGAAATGCCGAATATATTAGCAAACAAATGAATGAGATAAAGATGTGGTTAAATGTTAATAAAGATGTGGTTAAATAATTTTGTTGTTAAAATCTCAAAAGATCGAGCATAAAATACGATGGTCGTGTTTGCAGTCATGACTTCCCGATGCTGCTACAAGAACTATATGTTCTATATTTTTATTAAACTGCATCTTAATATCCTCAAGTAGTAGGTAGGTTACTAGATGACTAGGACTATTTAACAGAGCATGGCACGAGCCAAGCAACGAAAGCATATTCTGCCCAGGATTTCGTGATCGCATTGATGCAACATTTGCTTGGTGCGATGAATAATTCAAACGAAGATGATGTTTGAAAAGTTAAAATTGAAATCGCGAGCGCACGAATAAAAGTGATATCCGCCGTACCTTCTTCCTGCATCCCTACGTAAATTCAATTATCCGCCGTTCCATACAAACGCGTCGACTTTGCACTTCCGTTCGATCGAAGTGCGGGTAATGATGATTCATTGCAATGCGTTCATACTCCCTGCTGTGATTCCTGCTACTCGGCGACACCATTTCAGCACGAACTCAATCAAAATGAAATTATTGGTTCCATTTGCTGGTTTGCTGCCACTGTAACTCCCTTCGCGGGGACCATTCGCGTTAGCAGTTGGCGAAACGTGATAAAAGTGTTTTTTTTCTCTTCTAAAAAGTTCGTCTCGATCGCTTGGATTGAAGATGCTGGTACCGAGATGCAGCAGGGATCCTCGCACATCGATGCGACACAATCCTGGCTCTGATAATAAATTAATTCAAACCCATCCCCGGGTGCTGTCACTGCGCTGTGATGCGAAGCGAACCCGCTAACAACTGCTGCTCAACTTCATGCCACTGGGCCTGGATTCCTTTCAATTCGTTCGCCAGAGCACCTCGTCAACGCGAGCCGTTAGAGAAAGCTAACGACCATCCATGGTCTTGTGCGCTATTCTAGATTGGCACGATAGTAAAAAAAAAATATCCAATCCCTCTGGCACTTGTGACTCAACTTTTCGAGGTTCTTTGAGTGTTTTTGCCCCAAAAAAAGCAAACACTCGATGAGCTGGTGAGCGGTTGGATGGTGAAACGAGCGAACGAAACTATTTTAGGCAGATGCTAGATGGTAAGTTCTTGCTCACTGCCCTGTCAACGCCAGCAAAGCTCGTGTTTCACGTTCCCAGGGGTAACGGTTGGCCATATCGGGGCCAACGCAAAAAAAAACTCGTGATGTACAACGCACGAATGAACCATGGCCATTGGATTCATAGCGGAAGGATACTTCATGAAAGAAACTCACCGGCCCGTCTCGCGGTCTCGGCCAACATAGTGAATTTTAATGACAAAAAGTTCCACTGAAGGCGAGGTAAAAGTTGACCAACTTTAAACTAACGAACGGGTCCGCGCACCCATCCGATCCCATCACCGCCGGTTCCAACATTTGGTGGTGATGGATCAAAAGCGGAGCGCGATGGTACGTGCCAGATCCACCGGAACACCGGATCAGAATGGTGGGAGTGATATACTTCCGGCGGTGCCACCATTGCTCTTCGCCAGACAGAAACACCAGAAGGACGCTACTGGACGTGCGGAGTAGTGCAAGTCAAATAAAGAGAAGAAATCCCAACCCCCGGGAGTGTTTTGGAGCGAGAAAATAAATTGAATTTTACTGCACCATCCCCGAGCGAGTCAGCGAGCGAGTTGGCCATCGATGGAAGAGTGGGCAACATCAGTCAACGGTTTCGTCCTCGCGAATGGCTCCAGCACCGGAAGCGACGCCAGCCGTCTGGAGAGCACGAACCGAACGCACACTTGCTTCGGGGGGCACGGGGCAGACACGTTGATCGTGATATCGGAACGTCTGAGATGATGCTGTGCCTGCGCTGGGCACCATTCACCCAGCGCAACGAACACGTCCACGTGGAAAATCAATAAGACGAAGAAGCACAAGAAGAAGACGAAGGCACAGCCCTCTTCGCCGGAACCGGATACCCTTAAAAGTATCCAACTTTTTGGTTCCGTTTGCTCATTTGCGCTCCCACCAAGGGGGGGGGGGGGGGGGGGAGTCGTAAAAGAAGCGAAAGATAAAAATTAAAAGCACCATAAAACGACGACCATGCACTATATCCGTTCACAGTGTAAAGGTAAGCTGACCTCCTCCGACCATCGATATTTTGGAAACTGATCTTTGATAAGGTTAAGGCAATTATGTAGCAGATGGATCAGTTAACAAAACATGTAAATCATTTGCTGTGTCCGATATGAGATACAAATTGGGCCACGTAATCCAGAGGGTTTTACAAACCGTT
>NC_064877.1:64603146-64615646 GCF_943734665.1 Anopheles aquasalis | reverse complement strand
AACACAGCTACTGCTATTGCTGTTGCAAGAGCTGCTATCGATAGTGCTGGCAGCTCCGGTTATATTGCTACCGATACTGCCAGTACTTCGGTTCAGGCAGCTATTCACGCTGCTGTTGGCACTGCTTTGACTGCTACCGATGCTGCTAGTAGTGCTGCTGTTGCTATTACTGCAGTTTCCTAGTGCCGGTTCCTGTTCCAGAGCCGTTCTAAGCAGCTGTGCACGCAGCTCACGCCCAGAGCTACCAAAGCTAGTGGTGGACAATGCACCCCGATTTCGGTTGATCGCTTCTTCATTCGCTGCATCGGTATCACACACCATCTTTGTACCATCATCACGCTTACTGCAAGCAGTAGCTCCATCCGGTACCGAATGGTTTACTTCCATCGTTGTCTCTGGACACTCACTGGTGCTGCTACTGCTGCTGCTACTACTGCTGCTACTGCTGCTGCTGCTAACGCCACAGTCCATCATTATTACAGTCGAGGGGGGCCTAGAGGGATTGATCGGGTTTACCCCGACCGCACCTCCACCTTCTATCACTCCCGGTGATGCCACTGAGGACGACGGTAGTTCTGCCGTAGCACCAACCGTCGCCGGAGGTACACCAGTTGGTGTGGTGCACAAGCTACTGCTATTGCTTCCTCCGCCTCTCTCAACACCGACGCCAAACTGCATCGCCGGACCTGGCGGTGTTCCGAATGGCAAAGTCATACAAGATGTACCGCCACCCGGTCCCGGGTTCGCAGATAGCTTTGTTAGGAAAAACTTTGGCGTAACACGGCCACTGGATGGCGCAAGCGGAAAGGTGCCACTGGGATGTGCGAGGTTGTTGTACCCGTTCTCAAACGATGTCGTCGACGAATCCGGACTCGGGCAAATTGGCGAAGGAGAGGGTGTCTGATAGACTGGAGACGGAGATCCGCTGAAAGGATAGAAAGGCTCAAAGCTTTATCACAAGCAATATAACATGATCGATTTGTGTATGCATCTCATGATCACGAGCACAATCGAGTTTCCTTCAATTGCACGCAAGACGCTCAGCAATGCTAGCAATCGCTACTAGGGCGCTATCAACAAAAGTCAACAAATCCCTTTGCACCATTCTCTGATAACGCTTGCGATGATGCATTACCATGCGGTAATAGATAGAGACGGATTGTTTGCGAACTTACCGTTCGGAGGTAAAAAATTTCTTCGGTGGCGGTGAGTAACAACTACCGTGATTCTCCTCAAGGTCGAACTTTCGCTTCACTGAAGAGCTGAGCGGACTGGGACGCAGCGGACAGGGTGACATCGATCGGCGCGTGACAAACTTACGCGTCGGTGATGGTGAAGTGGTCGGATACTGAAGGGTAATACCACCGCGACTGAAACAAAACCATCATCAGTAATCGATCGAGCCTGCGAAGGACCATACGGGCCTTACCTTGTGGGCGAAGGACTAGAACAGCAGGTGGAGCCAACCGATGGCAGCGCTACGTGCAACGGATTCTGTAACTCTTCGTTCATTTTGCTGGCCGAAGCAGCGAAGGACCAGTTTTCCGCGACGAGCGTTAGGTCTTCGTAGCTCTGGGAAATTTGCATGGCCGAATGGATCTCCCGCTCATGGTTTACCTCCCGGCTGTTGCTGACATCGGCGCACTCCTCCTGGCGGAGCTGTGAAATCCGGGGCGTCAGTCTTGGACCGGGCGTACCACATCCGTTGCGGCTCGGGCTGGCGCTGCCGTTCGATATGGCCGCCAGTGGGCTGAAGCTGGCAGAGAAACGTCGAACGCGCGGTGTGAATATGTTGGAGAAGGACGTCGGGAAGGTTTCCCTACAAAGGGGAATATGGGAACTGGGTGAAATGTGCATTAGTGGATGGTCCCCCACGTTCGTCGTGATGCATCAGGCATCAGGACGTTCGCTATTACCTGGATCCAGGTTGTGCTGATCCTTGGCAGGACGATGTCGAGTTCAGCATGTTGCCTGGCGTGGTGTGTGGTTCCACACCGACTCCCGTTGTGGCTCGGCGGTGCTGCAAGCTGCTTGTTTCCGGTTGTGATTGTCCTTCTTCCATCGGCTGCACACCGACGTTAGCCGTGGTGGGCAAGTTGTTGATGTGTGGCGCACTCGAGCAGCGTTTCAGCGCATTTGGTGAATCGACATCCATTCTTACGCCCTTCCGTGCCCTTCCTTGTTGCCTCAGTCTTTCGCTATCTCTCCCTTTCACTTGCCTTCAGCGCAACGGATGCTGTCCGGGTTTTGAGGACAATTTTGAGCAAAGGACCCAGCAGCAGAACTCTTGTTTTCCGATTGACTTCCGGTAAAATGCATTCGCTCGGGAGCGGGATTGTAAGCTTAGATGGTGTTGTTCGTTTGATGCACTACGCAAATCACCTCTCGTCGCACCGATTTATGGCCAAAATGTTTCTCTCCGTTTGCAGCCCAACACGTAAGATCAATAAGCCATTTCAATAGAGTGCAGCCGCCAGCCTGCTGACATTTTGTTCACCGTCAAGTCAAACCCAGCCCGACATTTCACGCCTAGCGAGCGGAAAATCGACCGCCGATGGTTCTGGTTCTCGATTTCATCCTTTTTTGGTGCTGAGCAGAACGTTTCATATATTTTTTCCACGCTATTCTTGCACCACCCTCGACGGACCAAACGGCGAACCGCGCCAGCACTTGTCCTCAAACTGGCCCGGGATTTGGTGGCGAAGCGGATGCGTGAATGGTCTTCAGAGTATCCTCGTTTTGTTCCGCTCGTCGCCGTAATCGCCACGCGCGTTCCTTACGCTCTTATTTGCCCTTTTCTCCTCTATCCATAGCACGGAATTGTTCGGAAAAGGTACAAATTTTCCACTTTTTTACAGCTTCTGAACTGAACTTGGCACTCTAACCTCCAACCAAAACAACGCAGCCCGAACAAAGTGTTCACATTTTATGAACCGCCACTGTAACGGTGCTGCCATCACTGTGACCACCACTGTCGCTGGCGCTGGTTTCGAATTCACCGTTGGCTGCTGCTCTGTAATTCTGCATCTTTTCTGTTTCAATTAAAGGCCCAAATTTCGTCCCATTACCTGGAAAGGGACAGTCAAAAGGACAGACACACAAAAGACAGAAAAAGAAGCAAACCCAGCGACCAGAAGTAATGTAAATCATAAGCATTAGTCGTATCAAAAGCTGGTATATATTTCCTCGCCTTTCCATTCCATTTCACAGATCGATGCTTAAACCTAATTCTACGTTTAAATATCTTATAATCGCAACGTCAAGAAAAGGAGACAATCTTGTAGGTTGATTTGTCCGATCGAGACATCGAGGACATGCAACGGAACGATTACCGCATTCAATGAACTGGCTATTGTTACGGGAGCATAGAGAAGCTTATGTGAATCACGTTGTTATCAGACGTTTCCATATGTGGTTGAATTAAATTATGTTGGTCTAATTCACAATGCTGTAGAATCAAGCTGGTTGGAGTTTCTTCGGATTGGTGTTGAATCAAACTATTTTGATCATCCTCACAATGCGGTAGAATTAAATGATTTTGAACTTCTTCGCATGGTTGCTGAATTAAACTGTTTTCTGATACCTCACAGGCTTGTTGAATATAACCGTCGTGCATGATGTCATAATCCTGATGTATCAAATTCATCTGCTGTGCTGGTGCTTGTTGCAGTGGCGTGTAGACAGAATGCTTCACTGCCTTTTTCTTCTTTAGCTTTACGCTTGGGGTTATTTTTTTAACTCGTTTCTGTTGCGACCGCTGACCAGCATGGCAGCAACACTGGCGGAGGAACTTTTCCACCTTTTCAAAGGTGTACTTTGGATCGACATCGTTGACTACAAGATAGAATAGCTGGACTGTGTTCGGAAATGCTGCCAATGGAATTTTGGTGATGTATTTTTTGGATCCGGCTCGATTTTTTGCTGCACCAGTCCACGAACACGTGGTAAGAAACGCTCTTGTAAAAAACTGATCAATCACGTAGTAGCATATGCTGGTGCCACTTTCACCCTGCAGATCTTCGTGTTTCTTCGCAAAGTTGGATCGTATGACCCGGACGAATTCCGCCGAAGAAGCATCTGCCTCTAAGCGTTCTAAGCCTTCTAGCGATTCGACCGGAACCAACGGATATTCCTCCTGCTGTTGCGAGAGATTGTGGTCCTTTTGCGTTACTTGCTCAATCAATGATTCCAACGATTCTAGTCCATCATTGTTACTAATCTCTTCTTTCGGTAATCCCACAGCGGATGCATACTTTTTGTTGAGCTCGTCGTACGCTTCGTTCAGGATACTGATCGTTTTGTTGGCTATCTCCAGCTCAATTTCCAATTTACTGCATCGCATGCAATGGGTCATGGTAGCTGATAATCAACCTAGAAATGATAGAAGATAAAGATTAATTGAAAATGCATTGCTTCACCGAAAAACGAGACACAACCGTAACTAGGCCATACATCCCATCGATTAGCAGATATGACTTAAATGATATTTTCTATCGTACGCCGTGACGGGTATGATCTTCTCGATTGATATGATTAATCTTTTGCCAAGAATAAGCTGTTCAACGCACTTTTCGCAAATAATTTCATGGAATTCGGTGCTTACTTCCGTGCTTTGGAAGCTGCACGGTACGACTTAGGCACCTTTTTAAAACACCTGATCAGTAACACCGCTAGTCAAGCTATCCATCCACTAATATCTATTCACATTTATAACTATAAAAAAGCAAAGGATGAGTTAAATTCAGCGATTTTTTACAGTTTTAAGAGGAAAATCGCCAAAAAACAATCGGTCTTTTCCTGTCTCCAGTAGATGTAAACAAACTCGTTGTTGACAACCCTATTGACAGAGAACATTTTCTCGCCCCTGTTAACGCTTAAGGCGCTGCCACACTGGTTGCGGTACCAGTGTGCTGGCAAAAGGAGCACACCCCTTGCTGAACCTCTTGCTTCAAAAAAAAATTATAAATATCGAAGTATCCTTTGTTCCGCTTATCCTGGGCTTTTATAACTCCGATCCCTTTTCCCAACGATGCCATACAGAGAGAAACGCTTACCCGTTGCCGGAATGTGGCAAAACAACATCATCGGAAGACCACGCTGTGCTTTCGAATTGCTCAGCAAAAGGTATACAAGCCGTTTGAAATGGAAGGCATTTTTAAAAATTATCTTCTCCTTCGTAGAATCGATTACGCTAGCCGCACAGCAGCACGCTCGTGTACTTCAATCAAAGAAAAATGTGAAATCCCATCACCAGGCAATTCGATGAATTATCTTGAAGGACTCGCTGCAGTAGGTGCAGGTGACGGTCCTTGCCACTGCAGTCTTGGCGACGGTGATGAAGCTGTTGATGACGAAGGCCAAACGGAGGTATCACTAGAATTGTCCTCTAACAGTGCATCGGATGTGGAGTCGTACAGCGATCGAGGGTCAACGACAACCATGAATAACTTCGACTCGTATGTCCTTCTGCAGGACGCGAAAGAGCAACCAGACTCGATATCGCCATCCAGATTTCCTCCCGTCAGTCCTGGGAAATACGACCACGTGAAGTCAAAAGTACTTCAATACATCAAAGGAAACCAAGTGAATGATAAAAAATAATAAAACACAAAAACTGTTCACTCGATTGCTAACAATTCTCAAACAACTTATCCATGAACACATGCTACATTTAAACACACGGCTCGTCCGTCGTTATATATGTTAAAAAGAATACATGCTACATTTGATTTTAAGAGAAAAATGAAAAGATAATTCAATAGAATTGGCCAATTTAGTGCTAATTTCGAAATATGACGCACCTTTTCTCACCAACTTTTGTCTCGAAAAGCTTTCTTTCGTGGTCGCATCTACAATTCGAATTTACATTATTTTATTTATTTCCCATCTATCTCAGTATAATTTAACCACTACACATTTGGTTGGCAGTACGAGCAACTATTGCTACTCTTATGGCGTAGTTCGATTGTTCGGTTTGAGGAAATAAAACAACGGTAGTTGACCCTGCGGAACACGTTGAAATACTGGAATTATCGTTTCTTATACATAGTTTCAGTCAATCCTGAGATTCAAGAAGAAGCAGATCTACTTAGTTACGTATATCATATAAAATTGCTGACTATAAACGTCCAGATTACGACATCGACGCTAAAAGAGCTTACCTACAACCTGGAGCGCCTGTGGAACACTGGAGGTTCGTGTATTTAAGTGTAAAATCATGTGGCCATGAATGGATGAGCGAGATGGATTTAAAAATGAAGAAGCATCCACATATACTTCACGCCTTGGGACTAACGGACTTACGATTATTTGAGCACTGGCACATCTAAAATCAGTTCAATACTTTTCTACGGTTGTGACAGTGATCGGAGTGGCATGGCCATTGGCGTCGACTAGCTTCCGTCCGGCCTTCTCCTCCTCATAAGCATTTCCGTTGGATAGAGCTTTCGGTGGAATATAGTAGAACCAAGCGCCGAAAAAGAACAATATCGAGCATGCCTTCCCAATGAGAGCTAAGAGCAGCATGTACCTGTAAGCAATCGGACGGATGATGATGATTATGTGCTGTTGCGTTCAGGCGGACATCGCATCGGCTCTCTGCTACTCACTTGCTCATGAAAGCATTATCGTAAACCAAACAGGCGCCATGGTCATCGCAGCTGGACTCCTGCCACAAGATGCACGTTTCATCGATAAGCCGACCGAAGATCATCGGTGCAGGGATAGTACCGAGTACCCGGACCTTGATATGAAACGAGAGCCACATTAGAAAACACCGTTTGCTGTCGAGATGCTTGGCAGCTGACAATTCTTAAAAGCAACTTATGGAAAAGAAGAAACGGATAATACCTTGAGCCACTGTATACCGAGGGCAAACGATCGCTGATCATCATGCACACACCGGAGTGTAGCCGATAGGGCTGGCATTGTGGCGAGAAAAGTAAAAAGCATCACGAGAAAGCAGAGCACGACGAAGAGAAGCAAATGATTGCTCGAACAGGCGGACTGGCACATCGTATTGACCGCCGCAAAGCCACCGTACTGATCTCCATGGAAGCTCGCATTGATGCAGCTACAGTCCCGGTAGACCTTCGCGTTTTCCAAGTTGATCTCTTCGCCGCATCCCGCATGGCACGGCGAATAGTACATCACCCCGTCAGCCCCACAGATCGGTTCATAGCTTCGTCGGCTGCAGGCACATCGGTCGTTGCACGCGTTGTCCAGATTCTTGGGTAAATAGTACAGCTCCCGGTACTCGCTGCTGTGGGCCTCCTGCATGCCCTGGAGATTGTCGTGAGGGAAGTAAGAAGCCGTCACTCCGGCAAACGTTAGGTTCGGGCAGGACAGGAAGAAGCAAACGGTGAACAGGGCCGCAAAGATGGTGGCAAACAGGCAAAACTTGATGATCCCGGAGCAGGATAACTGAAGTTTCTTCACCAGATACCCTCCAAGGAATGTTCCACCGCCACCGGCTGGTACCGTGATGATGCCTGTGGAGGACACGAAATTCAGGAAAAGGATAAAAATTAGAACTCGACTCCAGATCGATCCATACAAAACACGGACCCTACGGGACCATTGACTTACCCATCAGCAACGCCGACCAGACTGCAGTTACACTGAACTGATTCTCAATCAGCTTCGGCAGAAACACGGCGAAGCCCGATATGACCAGACCCTCGGAAGCCCCGGCCAGGTTGAGGAAGAAAAAAGTTGGGTTGCGTAGCAACGCCAGCAGTGCCCGCGGAATCTGTTTGATCTGGGTAAACGCTTCCTGGCGCTCACCGCCGCTACCACGGTCGCCCTGGTGCGCTTCCGACACTTTCTCCAGCTTCTCGGATCCGGGCAGGGAGGACGGGTACGCCAGGATCGGTATGGCCAGCAGCAAACAGAAGGCAGCCATAAAAACGAACCCAATCCACCAGGCGCCAACCCACACCTTGCTGTGGGGCGTCAGTCCCAACCTGTATGAAACGAAACGAAACACCACGACCAGTGGAGCGGCATGAGGTTAATAAATAGAATAATAAAGTTGCAACGTGATCGTGGCGTGCCCCGGGAAGCCCTTCTTCAGCGCGCGATGAGCATTGCGCGATGCGTGCAAATAAAAAGTGATTTTAATGGTGGCAGCAAGGGCCACAAACGAGGTGCGTGGTGTACGTGCGATGCTCAGTGCGACCTTCAGTGATTCAGGAGCTACAGTACTGTCCCCTGCATTGTTTTGCAATTTTAGCAGCATTCGTTTGGAGAACAAGAAGAAGGACGATACCATTCTTTCCGCCACACAATGAAACGAGATTTAAGCCAGGCCTTATTGACACCGAACTCCTGTTCGGTTGGCTACATTCGCGTTATCCACGTAAGCTCAACTCATCCGACCTCTCGCCCTGACAACGTCGGTACGTCGGATTGCAATCCCGCGCGCGGAATCCCCCGGTGTACTTGCAACAGCAAACGACAATTAAAAAATGATAAATGCATCTCTGCCCTCCGCTGAACTCTCCAGAACACGATAGGCCACTGGGCAACTGGAATAAACGAAACGAAACGACACATTCCACACTATGGCACTACGGGACCACAGATCCTCGAGGGGAACTGAGGGCAAAACACAAAAACGGAATACGTCGCATAAAATCCACAGAAAAATGGACCCACACGCGCAACGGAGAACGAGAGACAAACGTCACCGTTTTCGAAGTTTCATTCATTAAAATCAACTTTCCCATGGATTACATACGGGATTTAGCCGAGCGGCCTGGCAGACACTGTTCCAACTTGTGGCCAAACATCGTGGTCATCTGAGCGATGATTTTTGTTCCCGACATGCGGACCGCTGTGCATCGGTGGTGCACCCATTACGCTGGGTATTGTTGGATAGCGACGCATATGGAGAACGCATGGTGTTTCTTCCGGTTCATCGCCACTCGTACGGTTTCCAGGTGCCCCACTAGGCACCTAGAGGAAGGCGATGGGTGGCAGGCGTCCATTCATTAGCAAACCTGAGCCCCCGATCAATCACGGGGACAATCGCGGACCATATCTCGCACACATCAATCATCGTATCGACAAATAATTAAACTGTAGTTTGGCGGCTTAAAATGTGTGTTCATATTTTTCGCGACTATTCGCTGAGACTACTACAGTCGTTGGATAATAGCCGGGAGTGGACTCCACGAAATGAGAATTAAAGAAACAGATATTTTTAAAATATCGCTTTATGATGTTATGATAAGCTGATTTTAGAACGATCGTTACACTTAATTATGCTATACCGTTATGTCACCCATTTTAGATACATAGAAAGCCTTAAAGTAAAAAAAGGAGGTGTACGCATCACCTACATCGTGTGGTTATTCTAGTAAAATTATTCTTGCATCTTCTACAGAATGTACCACCGCGATTCAATCCCACTCCTGTTGGCACCTTCTTTTGCTTTTTCTTTTGCAGTATGTTCCACGGTGTTTGTCTACTGCAACGGAGAGCACGTTTTATTTCGCGTCATGGAGCGAAGATTCACCAGCAAACACCAGCAGAACGGCCGAAAGTCAGCCATTGTGCACATCGGGAGGAAATGAACCATTTCCTCACCGCTCTCATTACGAGGCCAATCATCCGGCAACGAACCATAGCTCGACGGCTCGCGCGACCGCAAAATGCTTTATTAAAGCAAGCCATTTTTCATCCATCCTTGGCACCGTTCACTACGATGCTGCCACGATGTTGCGTCTTATTCGAGCCTTCGGTTTAGCATGTCAGTAGGCGTCGGCGTGGTGCGGTATCTATGGTTAACCTTTCTTCGCACCGCCATCGCCGTCTAGAGCAACGTGGTTCGTATACACGTGTTCACACGTGATTGCAGCAACACGTATAGTGCTCCATCCCGAGTACCGTCAGTGAGTAAGCGGAAGAAAATGAGGAGGAAAATGAGGAGTAAAATCTCTGGCAAAACTGTGAAACGATCGTTTTTCACCAAGCACAAACCCTGAGAGACATCGGCTGGGTTATCGTCCATAAAAAGACGAAGGAGAAGGAGCTGGTGAGTATTACACCTGGGAAGGAATATTGAAGGCAATTTGAATTTATAAATATTAAATGTAACGCGTTTTGTCACGTGGTTCTGGACGTACGCAAGCGTATGGGACGGTATGCAAAGGCAGCCTACAAGTACAGCTGAGCCCGACCCATGATGGATAGCTTGTGAACTCTCGGAGAAAGGGTAGATTAAAAGCTGATCAATTCTTCCCGGTGGTCTTTGCGGAGCGACAGCGTTGTTGTAACATTGTTAGATATCCTGTGAGAAAACTGTAGCCACTTGCGATCGGGAGACGGAGCAGGGGAAGATTGAAAAGATGCGACCGAAGGAATCAGTCAAGCCATACAGACAACTTACGTGCTGGTATCGACGACGAACATATCCGTGTAGAAAAGTAGCAGCTGCCCTCCAATAACGTAGCCGGCTGCCGGTCCAATAACGGCCATCGTGTAGTAAATACCTGACGAGTGGAAGGCGAAAATTGAGAAACCATTCGATGAAATCCTTTTCATCAGAAGTAAATTGCTAAATATAATCATGGTAATGAACTAATCTGTAAAATCAATGCTGGTATTTTATGCAACAACATACAATATTTACATTTTGCTTTCGAACATTAGTGCGATGAACATTAGTCGCTAAATCGTGTTAGTTAAACTGATGAAATTATTAACGTTTGCTTTCGAGCAATTTTGATAAAAGACCCTTCCTACGCAAGTATTCCCATTATTCCCGATGGGGTGTGTCCACCACAAATTCGGCCTTAAATCATCAATCAAAAATCAATCACCACCAGCAAAGTACCGGGTCGGGTTTATGTTCTCCATTCCCTATCTCTAAATAGATTTTCGTCAGCACTTCAACTGAAAGGTTTCTGTTCACGAAATCGCAAGATAAATCTAATAAACCGAACAACCGCTCCACTCCCGCTTGCTTACGATGTCTCAGCTACCAGCATTCTATTATCACCAGGAACCGACAATAACATGATTCGCAGCAGCTCAAACGAGTGTCTACCCGTGCCCTACGAAGGCAAATCATATCAATGCATTCAATTGAAATATTATATGCCTCAATTTTCCGACCCACTGCACGCACAGGCGACCGATTGGTATGGCCTTTAAAGTGTATTGGAGTACCGTACAGTACATTCGGCTGGCTAGATCCTTGTATCGTGCGCTTGCAGCGATGGAAACAAGGGAAATGAGAAAAACTGGTGTGAAACTGTCCACTTCAATTGACAGGCAAGAGGAGCCCCAGATGTGCCAATTGAAACTGGCCAATGAGCCTCCACTTTTTTTAAAAGTGGTAATAAACAGCAGTAAAAGTGTCCACCTGCATTGGATAGTTGATAAAAAGTGGATTGATAAGCTGAAACTCAGTGACGAGAGGCTTTCGAATTGAGTCCGTAAAAAAAACGATAAAATGTTTTGCTGCCTCGTCCTCGTCGATGATAAAAACCTTCCAAAAAGACATAGGCAATTTTATGCACTTGGACAAATCACAGTACATGGACAATTCCAATCGTAATACGGAAATCAGATCGATATTCCGATTTACTGTTGCTTTTCTACGCTACTTTCACATAAACCTGCTCTAATCGACGATCTTGCGGACCGTTTTCTGAATGGAAACATTGCGCAATCGTTCTATTGATGTCAGAGGACTAGGACTAGGAGACATTTTATAACCATTCATATCTCCCCTTTCATTTTACCTAACCCGTTGTCAACATTATTAACAGCGACATAATAAAATCATGATGAAGATAAACGCCGTTTTATTGCCTGCTAATCTGGTATTCCTCCCCCTTTCTTGCGACAATTATTGTGTGGGCGTTGCATCGGGCGGTCGGGAGCGGCTGTGTACACACATTACGCCACCCGATTTTAAGGGCCCATCCCACCGCTCCAGCACGCATCATTTAACGGGGGGCGAGTGAAGCACGCAACGGAAACGAAGAATCTGTGGTTCCTTCCGTTCCGTAGCACAAGAAACACCGTGCCCTTCACAAATGTGGGAACTGAAAGTGAAAGACACCATTCAAACGATGCAATAACGGTTACGCACCCACATCGTGTGCAAGATCAACGTTTAATTTCGCAATCGAGTGATTTATTTGGACACAAAACGATTGCAAAATATTTCAATAAACCTCCCCCATACGGGCGAAGAAGACACCCAGAGACACAGGAGACTCCATTGCACTGGAACGTACGGGTACCAGGTACCGAGATGTTTCGCCACTGCACGCACCGCACACCGAGGTGGTGAAGATTATGATGAGTTATTTATGGTGTTCATTTGTGAATAACTTACAAACAGTTTCAGTGCCAGTTCAGGTGGTGCGTACGGTGTGTGATACCCAGCATAAAGTAGGACAACGAAACGGCCGACCAGTGCATGGCGCAGCATATCTTAAACACGAGCCCCTGCGCGGCTTGGCAGTACGCGTGCTACGCAC
>NC_064877.1:64585646-64593146 GCF_943734665.1 Anopheles aquasalis | reverse complement strand
ATGATGATAATCTTCGTGAGATAGATAAGAAAGGGAACCCGATTGGCCGGGTACCGTGCCAGGGGTTGATATTTCGAGGCCGCAAACCAGCATCGTGAGAGGAATTGAATTTTAGCAGCGTCGCCGCTTATCCTCAAGACGAAACTTTTGGTTTTTCCTTCTATTGGAGGAGCATGTGGTACTGCCGGGCGGTTCTCAAGAACATATTGTTGCCGCTGTCAACTCCAGAATGGTCTGATAGCAGAGAGGTTATTTGAGTCCGTTTTGTGGAGCAATGTAAAGGAATTAACTTACTATTGTTAACTTCAACTTCTGGTAATCATGATCGAGAAAATAGATTCACATGAGCGTTGAACATACATAGCTTGAAGAGCTGCATTTGTCAGTTACCGATTCAGGTGAATAATAGTTTAATCTGGCTTTGAATTTTTGCGTGTTACTTTATATGAATTTATCCATTAGAATAGTTGCTTTTCATTATAAAACGTTCATTATCGGTCACAAAAACGGTTCTGTTTTCTGACTTCACAAGCAAAGTGTTCTCCTTCTAAATGTGCATCCTAATTAGCTACAAATAATTGAAATAGCGAGGAGCGTAGACTCTGGACTCCAGAATTTCATTACTTACCTTGCACGGCCCCGGCCCAGCAAAGCCAAAACAGGGCCCACTTCGGCGTCATAAACCGTTTCATCCAATTAGGATGCAGTCCAAACCACCCGCAATGGTACGATCGTGGCGGTTGATCGTTTGCCTTGGTCGCAGCCATGCAGCCAGTGCCATCTTCCATGTTGACCGGCGTAAACGTTTCAACGTAGCTTCCGTCGCACTTGGTCGACTCCGTGTGCACCGTTCCCGAGGGCGTCGTGACTAGCGACGAATTACACACGGGACCCCCATTGTTACTCTCCATTATTTCATCCATGCTCGAGCTGGACATTTTTTCTACTACTGGTCGGTTAATGAATTTAAAACACGTTAACACTCGAGTGTCCCGAAAACCGCTTTTAATTTAGTAGCTGTCGTTATGGTGTAGCTATAATCACACTGCTTATGTCTGCTTCTCGCTGCGTAATCCCAGACAATCCCTCGACTCTAATCGAGCTGAAGCAAACGCAAGGTCAATCGGTGGCAAGCAAACCGAATACAGTATCGACATGTAAGGAGGCGCACGTTTTCGGGTCCCGGGCACTAGCACCAAGTCTCAACGGAGCGACCATTCGAAGTCGTGTGACACTGGAAACAGTTTATTATTCATCGTTATCGCTACTCATCCACAATGCCACCACTCCCGTCAGGAGCCAATTTTGGTGCTGTTGCGTTGTTTGCGTAAAATTATGCAAAATCCTTAACTATCACCGTACACCACCACACCAGTAGACGACTGGCCAGTGATCCTGACCGACACCGATACCGTCGAAAACCACGGTCAATTTCTTAGCTGGCCATCGACACGATTAAGTGCTCATACCTTATGCACAAGACACGCTAGATGTTGGCTGCCGAACCGTTCCGGAAAGGAATGGAATATCAATGCAGCTTACGAAACATAAGCCACACCTCTCCTCCAGCACACGAGCCTTTCAAACCTATGCTGCTCTCTTATCGGCCAGCAACCGTGTTGATGCGGCTTAGAAATGTTCCGTTACGTTCCGTTTTCCGTTGCCACCGTTGGTCACCGTTTGTGCCGTTTGAGGATCTGAATGGAAACACTCGCTTCACCGACGCGAGACGATCGTCTATCGTGCTGCACTGCTGCGGGACGGAACCACGTGCTAGCGACTTCAGCGCTGAATACCGAATGTCGAGCTCGAGATTGAGGCGAAGCATACAAGTCACTTGTTTGGGCCCGAGTACGCAAACGTGCACCACCGTACCGGCACGAAGCGAAAGGATGCTGTTAGTGGGACACATCGGCACCATCGTCGGCGACCATGCCCGATGATGCTTGCTTGCTTGAGACAGACCGAGCGGAAACCAATCGGAAATGGTTTGTTGTTGGAGCATCATCGTATGCTCTCGAACGCCCACATGGCCTATCGTGTATTGTGTGGAGAGTAGCGGCGCTTATCGTCTTCGTCTACTTTGTTTTGGGGAGGTTTTAATTTTGTTGAAAATTCTAAGAAATCCGTTTTTTTCTCTTGACCATAAATTTCAATATCATGCTGATGTGTCATCGCTGATGCCGATAATATTTCTATTACATCACTTATTCCAGACGAGATTCAATCGAGGAGATGACTTTTTTAAATTAAACAACAGTAAGATTTATTATTCACTTGGCATTATAATAATTCTGTTGATGAAAATAAAATACTTTTGCATTTGAAACTTTATATATATATATATACGATTTTATTACTAAAATACAATCTATCACTTGCTTTCCTTTCTTTCCATTGCTAACAGTTGGTTCGTTACTGCTGTGTGCACTGGGGGGAATGGTGTGGTTTTTTTTTTTCAAATAATATAGGAATTCTTTTGAGATTGTGTAGCCAAAACTAGGATAGATTAAGCAATGATTTCTAGAATTCTGGTATCGCTTGGTCTACTGAAATTAGTTGTATCGATTACACAACGAACCAACACAAGCCACGCAGCTGTGATGTTCTCCTTTCGTAGCATGATCACACGTTTGGTGTACACTAGGCATCAGTGGTGCGCATCCTCTGCTGACGATGTTGCGATTATTTTCTGCACATAATTACGAAACACTTGCATTAGCACTGGAATTCAGACGGTTTTAATTCGATCATTTTGATACTTACCAACACGACGAACAGAGAGACAAGCGTACTGTTGTGTGGTGGGCTGAATAGGGAGCACGATACCAAAACCAATAGGAGCCAAGGGGGTTGGATGAGTCGGGGGTGTCAAGATTGGTCCACTTGGAGTAGTGCTCATTGGATTCGGATTGAACGTCGGATGAGTTGGTGGAGTCAAAATAGGGCCTCCAGGTGTTGTGCTAATTGTTGTGGTTTCCGGTTCGTCGGTAGTAGTCTCTGGCTCGATCGTTGGAATCGATGGAGGAACCTGTGTCGTCGTCTCTGGCTCAATTGTAGGAATAGATGGAGGAACCTGTGTGGTGGTATCCGGTTCGATCGTTGGGATCGATGGAGGAACCTGAGTCGTCGTTTCTGGCTCAATTGTAGGAATAGAAGGGGGAATCTGTGTCGTCGTCTCTGGCTCAATTGTAGGAATCGATGGTGGAACCTGAGTCGTCGTCTCTGGCTCGATCGTTGGGATCGATGGCGGAACCTGCGTCGTCGTCTCTGGCTCAATTGTCGGAATAGAAGGGGGAACCTGCGTCGTCGTCTCGGGCTCGATCGTTGGGATCGATGGAGGAACCTGTGTTGTCGTCTCCGGAAATGGCAACAACGGTCGACCAGGACCACATTGTATTATATCCACCATAGCGTAATCACAATCATCACAATGGAAACACATTAACTGTCCACTTGAGGCTGAAACGTAGAACATTACCAATTAATGTCACATGAACTGCAACGTTGTCACAAAAATTTCACAACTTACTGCTCAAGGTTAACTCAAGAACGAAAATCAATAACATCGCCCTCTGTACACCGCCCATCTTGTATTTCTCAACTGTTCGCAAGGTTGACTAGCAGTGACCAATGTTCACTCAAGACTGCGCCACGGAAGCTCCGTTCGCATCATTTTAATCCATGTTCAACCCAAATTATCAGCCCCTTTGGGCCAGACATGGATAATTACTTTTGCGGATAATCGGCTGCTATCCGCGGTGAGTAACCGATTGAGACATACGTGCATCGTTGCAACTGGAATTTGGATTCAGATACTACGACAACACATGCGCAGCTGTGATGATAAGCGATGGATTATGTTTGCTCAATCGGGAAGGTTAACGCATGCCCACACAGGGATCAGTTCCTAATTAGTTATGGGCGAGCAGCGTGCTGCTAATCCTGTCCGCAATTTGCTATAATTTCATCACTCCACATTCTAAAGTAAATTTAAATAAAAGCGCAGGAGACTTAGTCGACAAATAAAACAGAAATTCCTTGATAAAGCAGGGTTGCTAATAGCTTACCTTTTTTTAATTTAATCATATGGATTAGAGCATACATGCAGTTAAGCTAATGCTGTTAAGAGTAGAACGAAACGGACAACAATTTGTCTATAAAAACCTTCAGTTTAGCGAAGTTTAACTGAAGTTTTATCGAGGTGGATAAGCTAGCTTGAGTCTTCCCTTATCTTCTTGGTTCTCCATGAGTCATAGAGAAGACAGTTATCATGGCCATTGAATCATGATCCACGAGCACACTCAGATATCAAGCGGATTTACTCCAATGATCATTCCATTCTATATAGCTCAGCGAAATTGAATAAAGTATGAATAACACGTGTGACTTGGCTACATTTGTCTATTCCTGGCAACTATTTCCATTATATCTGAAGCTTATCTGCCTAATGCCTGTTTTGGGACAGCGCAGTTACAACAATGGTATTGGATTATGTTTGATACTGTTATCTTGCATAGGGTTTTTCGTGTAGCGCAGTTTTCTATGACTATCATGTTTTTAAAAGCGCAGATGTGGTTCAGTTATAGAAAACAAACTGAATTTTCTATTAAGAAACTGTGCGACACAGTTGTATTCGAAACAGGTCCACGACAAACGGATTTGTAAAAGTGGTCGGTAGAATTTAATTTATTCTCCTTTTTCCATCTCTTTCTCCTTTGATAAAGGCAGAGTTGAGCACATAACAGTGCTCATACCTGCTAGGAAGCTGACTCAAAAAAAACACTTCCGGCCCTGGATGCACAAAAGAGGGTGAGAAAGCAAAGAGAAGAATTCAAAGCGAACTGCATCATGGCATCAAGGTTCTGGTTCAAGATCATCGCAGTTTATTGCCCGCGTGATAGCGCGTGTGTGCTTAGGACAAATTAACCCGAATCAGAATACAATAACGTTCATTGATAGACTAAGCCTTCACGAGAACGGTTTCGTCTGTACTCGTTTGCGGCGGACTCTGCTTCTTCCTGCACCACACCCTCACGTTAATCTCTTGAGAATGCATTCGGTTTATGCAGCAGCTGATTGAAGGGATTTAGAACGTGTACGTTCTCTGAATATTCTTCTCATATTCGTATTCCATTTCGTGTGGGTGCATGAATGTTAATAACTTAATTACATGCACGCCGACACGCTGGATGCTGAACGTTAAATGAAATTTCTTCGATTCCTAAAACAAAAATACCCAGAAGAAATAATTACTGATGATTTTATGATAATTGCAAATAGAAGACAACAGTTAGACTCACACAAAAATCGATTTTTAAAATTAATTATTTCCTTCCAAAATGACTTCTTTTATTGAGTTTACTACGTATGTACTATTTTCCAAAATACCATAATTACTGCATATTTTTTAGTGCTTAATTAACAATATAGTTCTTGATTGTATTGCGGTACGTGAACTTTGAGAGGAAATTAAAGGCAGCGCAACATGTTATGCGGTAATCAAATAATTTATTGGCTATGCTGTAAGATGCCCACGTTACTGGAACTCGAGAACACCTTGGGCCGACTACCGTTGTTCCCGGGACTGTTCCATTCGGAAAATGTAGTCGGCCATGGCCTCTGCCTCGGCTCGCTCCCTACGGACCACGAACGGTCGATAAACTGCCCGGTAGGTGTAGAGCAAAGATCCCGTTATCAGTATCGTTCCACCGACGACGGCCACCGGAGATCCTTTCAGCATGTGGTACATGCGGGCAAACGTGGCCAAAGACATTCTGCAAGGAGACTACGATGGAAACCAATCACATTTTAGCTAAAGAATCCAACCAAGCTACGATCCATACTTTTTATCCCTTCCGAATGTTTAACGCTGAGCACTAGCGGCTTCCGCTTTCGGGGCAGACGGCGAGGAGGTTTGATCTTGCTGGTACTGCCGGAAGGCTGGCTGAAAAACGTAAAATCCACCTCCTACTCCAAACACCGCCACAAGGAAGTATTCGACGAATCTCGAACGACCGTATCTCATTCTAAGCGGTTCAGAAAACTAAGAAAACTAGCGAACATTTTGTTCTGCCGCGGGTTGGGAAAAGGTTTGTTGTTGTCATCTTGCATAACACAGCAGGCCGGTGTTGCTACAGGGTGCCCCGTTCTTTCGTGCTCGTTGAATGATGCCCAATCAAGGGTTCAATTCAATCGTTACATTAAAATTATGTGATAAGCATGTTTAATGTGATGTAGAAGGTACTATTTTAAACATATGTTCAATTGTATTTTCTATAGTTTATTTTGATTAGTAAACTTCTGAATTACATGTGCAGATTAAAGGATGGTAGAATTAAAGATCGGTGCGGATGATGTAAAATTAAAGACACAAAAAATCCCAAGGCATCCGGAAGTTCGATATTAGACTGCAGAACAGATTGTGAGTGAAACAAAAAACGAAGTGATTTACATGAGATTCTTAAAGATTATGCGATCATTAATAACGCTTGGCATCTTTCAACACTCGCACCGATACATCACTGGACATTACGGACAAGTCCGCCAAACTGTCGTCTTCGAAGGTACTGCTTGGCAACTTCTTGTGCGATGTTCCAGACGACCCAGATGCATACCGTATGCGTCCTTCGTGGCGAATGACGAGTGTTGGAGAGCTATGCAGCAGCTTTTGCATCTTCTCTCCCCCAGGAATTCGCATGGCATTGCGTTCATCGAGCACGTGTGCTCGATTGGAGCTGACCACACCCTTGCCAGGAATGGAAGATGTGTATCCCTTTACGTTCAGTGCACCATTTGCCAGAGCATTATAGTTCTCCTTGCTTTTACCACCGCTCATGACACTGTCCCGACCATGCTCACTGTGGAGTTTATCTATCAGATCATGCTGCGGGCAGTTTATCTTCGTCTGCAGCAAACTTTGCGGAGTCTTCTTGATGTACGCACCAATCGGTGATTGAATGTGCTCAAACTTCCGCGTAAGCTTCGACGGCTGTGGCAGACGGCTGATGGGTTTCTTAAACGAGCCACTAATCGACGTGTTACTTGGTGTGTTCTTTGCTCCATACTTACCGGCGCTAGGGAAAAGCGTTTGCTTGCAATTTCCTCCCGCCGACGCAGGAGTATTCTTCTTGGAAATGGTGGTGCCGAGAGGTGTTACCTTGGAAGCGGACAATGTCTGGCCTTTTACATTTGTTCGTCCGAAAGGAGTTAGGTTTCTCGGTCGTATGATCGTTGATTCTTCAGAGTCCGAATTAGTGCGAGATTTAGTCAGTTTTTGGGCTGATTGTTGCTGTTGGACGTAAACGTGCGGTACGATGTGTTGCGGTTCCACACAGGTCGAAGCAGCACATTGTGCAGGAGATTGATGCGGTTTCTGCGACGCATGAAGCAGATTTTCTTCCTCTGCCAATTGTTGCTGCTCTCTCATTGCCATCAGCTTCATTCCTTGTTTCATCATAAAGTCAGTCTTCTCAAAAGTGTCGTTGAAATGATCAGGGA
>NC_064877.1:64563146-64565646 GCF_943734665.1 Anopheles aquasalis | reverse complement strand
TTGTATTAGAAATGCATTGGGTGTTTGGAAATTTTCGTTTGAAGAGCATACCACATGATACGGCTTTCGTAAACGCTGCTAATCGAACGCGGGTAGGTTAGACTGTTAAATACGACGATTGGTAGGTGTTCGGCTAAAGAAGAACCATTGGTGCTTGAAGCAGAAACGAGGGATTTTAGTGTCACGCAGAAGTTCCGTATGCATTAAGGGAAAGAGGAAAAAAAACAGAAATACACTGATATTATATTATCAAGCATTCATCTCTAGCATTAATTTTCTGATACTATCTTGTTCTCTTCTCTTCTCTTCTTCTTTCTTCATTCAACGGTGCTCTCATTGCTCCCTATCGTTCCGTTCGTTCTTTGCTTCGTATTTTGGATGAATCCGTTGGGGATTGATTTAACTACGAACTCGGTATAACAATCTTCAAATTTCTTAGCTGGAGATAATGGACGATAGAGTCTCTAGCTCATTTAACGTATCCTCTGCCAGCCTTACCAACCGCATTATACAGCAGGGCAAGAGAGCTGGCGGCAAAATCTTTCATTTCTAATAGTTTCTTTAAAAACGAAGAAAGTCAAGCATAAACCTTGAGTTATGTTGGATAATGCTTATTGTTTCAGTATACGTCCGTCGCTTCGAACAGTTGCAATCGAACAAAGTTGAGGCTCTGTCGTTGCTTCGTCGAACTCTTGCCGCTCGCCATCAGTGTGAAACAATGCATAAGTGTAACTTTTGTGATCTCTTAAATAAATATTCTCGAATGTTTTGATTACCAGCAGCCGTACATCATGATTGCTCTTTTGATTCATGAATTTCTTGTGAGAATGTTGTTACAGTGATTTTGTTTTTAGCTAAAATCACTTAACAGCTTTTTCAAATTGTGACCAATTTATGACAGTTGGAAGTGAGGCAACTCAAATGTCAATTTTTTTCATCGTGACTTCACCCCTGTTTTATTGATACATCTTGAAGGCGACCCTGTGCTGTCATTTCCATTTCTGATCTCGCAGCGAAGGCACGGACTTTTCGCACGAAATTTTGGTAAGTTTTTGCGAAGTGTTTCTACGCTGGTTTCACAAAGATTCCGCGTGATTCGATACCTCTGCTACACGCGATCAGGAAACACATCGCGAAACACCTATTCCGCACTGCAAAGCCTGTTATTTTCACTTCCCTGTTTTTCGCTCTTTGTGTATTTTTAGAGCGCTTCCTAGGCCAACGAAAACAAAAAAGGAAAAAGATAAGAAAAATGCCCACCATCAAGTTGCAGTCCTCGGATGGGGAGATTTTCGATACCGACGTGCAGATTGCGAAATGCTCGGGAACCATCAAAACGATGCTGGAGGATCTCGGAATGGATGAAGGCGATGACGAGGCCGTCCCGCTGCCGAACGTTAACTCGGCCATTTTGCGAAAGGTGCTTCAGTGGGCTACCTACCACAAGGACGACCCAATCCCGGTCGAAGATGACGACAGCAAGGAGAAGCGCACGGACGACATCAGTTCGTGGGATGCCGACTTCCTGAAAGTGGACCAAGGTACGCTGTTCGAGCTGATTCTGGCAGCGAACTATTTGGACATTAAGGGATTGTTGGACGTGACCTGCAAAACGGTCGCCAATATGATCAAGGGCAAAACGCCGGAAGAGATCCGCAAGACGTTCAACATTAAGAACGATTTTACTCCATCCGAGGAGGAGCAAGTTCGCAAGGAGAACGAGTGGTGCGAGGAAAAGTAATTTGGATACAAGTACGAACTGGAAGTAATGTACATTTTGCTTTGTAGGGGGAGTTACTCATTACGAATTTGCGTTTCGCTTAACGAATATGATTTATTTCTTCTCTTTTTATGAGAAACAACCTTATTTTTTGCACTAATCAATAAAATCGTCAGTGACCCGTATTTCTCCGGTGCGTAGTAAGGAATTTTCAGTTCGGTACGATGCTAAAACAGGACTCAACCCGACGCATGATTCAGTAGAGCGCTCGAACTGAGAGATAACGACTTCCTGCGCGCGACATGAGATTATTGGGAAAAAACCCACGATGGCATCATTCGGGAAGTTGGGGCTACATCTCATCGAGCCGGCTGGCGTAATTCCACGAAATCGTACGAATTGGCTCTCGCCGCAAAAATGACGAACTTGGGCAAAATTTCGACGCCTGCTTTTCGAGGTTAACAACCTTAACTACCTCGAGCGACTTTACTGGCAAACAAAGACGCAATACGCTAGACGAATGCGGTATTCAATTAGCGTTCTACGGAGTTTTCTTTTCTTCTCTTCTGCATGTTTCGGGCCGGTAGAACGCACAATTGAATACTGCGCTATCGGTTTGGTTACGGCCAATTCCTGGAAGAATTTGAACCGTGTGCATGTTGCGACCTGTTCGCGCTTGTTCCGTCAATAACCGCTTGTTCGCGTCTCGTGTGGAAACTGCCGCGAATTAGAATCCGGGCAATTCTTTGTGAAAGTGTTTTCATTTAGTGGGTTTAAAAT
>NC_064877.1:64550646-64558146 GCF_943734665.1 Anopheles aquasalis | reverse complement strand
CAACGAACAGAATTCGGTTGTGTGTACACTTTCCATTAAAACAATCTTGCGTTTGCAAATAATCCGCATTAAAAATGCACTCTCGCCCTTACTCTCTTAACACTTGGGATGGGAACACTTGCCGGATATTCTTTACTGATTCCTTATGTCGGTCAAGACGGAACTGTATAAGCAACACGCAAACGAAAAACACGATCACTGAGCAACTCGGCATTCAAAATTGTACGCTGCAAATGGGCCGGTAACCGTTACTACAGCTTACGGATTAACTTACGCGACACTCCTCGTTGCGGGCGGTGGGAAGCCTATCGATGGGAAGCCTATGCTGCTGATCGTTCTGCGAATTCTGCCAACTGTGGCCATCGGCCGGCTAGACTAAATACTAAATACTACCGCCACCGCAGCACGGCTGGCAGTCGCGAAACCGAAGCGCACGCGGTACGTGATCGTATTGGTAGAGGCGAGAAGACCGCATGGTCACTCGTTTCCACGATCCCGATTCACGCAGTAAACGTAGTTGTTGTGACGGCGACGTTAAGCAACCGACTTTGAGCCTCTTTTTTTTTGCTTCGTTTTTAGTTCAACCAGAGTGATGCTGACGATATGGAGTCGCTCTATCAATCCTCCCATTCTCTGGACGTCAGTATGCGTGGTACGAGATTAGTATAAGCGCGTCTCAGTTCTTGTATCAACAATGACTAGCACTGTGGGCTGGTGGTTGTGTTGTGTTGTGTCCCATAAAACGTGCTCACGTGCGGATCAGTGGAGTAAAAAGTACATTGCGTTCGGACGTACCCACCATTGATTAGACTCGGTTTTTACAGTGACCATCCTTGAACTTGTGAGCCGAGTTTTCGATAGACTTTACAGCTAATCGAAACGGAACCACATCTAACCGGACCGAACGTGTCAGCCTCAGCTGCCGATGATAACATGGCTCGTAAACTGGTTCCGATGATTGGGGATGGGGCTGCTCAGCTAGCAGGCCGAGACCGATTGAGAGCTAATGTGTAGGCTTGCCTTACGAAAAGATAATGGGGCGCACTGCATCGAATGATAATTATCGATGCATGTATTAATTAGCATAATCAAACATCATTAAATGTAGAATAATTTGTTATAAGAGTATGATTTATTGAAAAGCCTGAGTATCAAGTACTTGTGGCTTTGGGCTAATTATTTAGCGTGTTTAGTTCTGTCACCCTTTTCGGGTTTGCTGTTAAGTTAGATGCGTAGACAAAACTTCGTTGATTAGAAGGAGTCTATTTTTAACGATGCTACTTTGACCCCAGCTAATCACTAATTCGTTGGCCTGGCGTGATGACAATACGCACAAAATAAGGAACATAAATGAGATACACCAATGAACTTAGGAGCAGGCGACCACGGAATTGTTGCTATGAGGCCATCGGCCATCTGTTCATGAAAATGATGTCATTCCGCGGTGGTGTTTTGCTGACTTCGCAATGAAACCAAAGTATACCACATTTCGATTGGCAAGAGAAAGAACCTGCCACAAGAAGACATTCCGTTTACAATTAGTGTTCTTTGTCTCCACAAGCGATATCTAGAACGATTAACAAATGAAGGGAGTAGAGTTTTTTGGAAGAGGAAACAGAAAGGAAAGTTTGTGCAAGCAGTGTTTTAAGCCAGCAAAGCATTTCACAAGAGAGCATGGTAGTTCCATAGATGATTGGGTGTTTCACAAAATGAACATAGTCAAGAGAAAATACAGGAAAAATCTTTTAATGAATGCTTGTATATTTCTACCCAAGTATTCTTGTACTTTTTGCTAAAAAACTTAAAAAAAACACTTAAAATAAAACACTTTTCTTAAAAAAAAAAACTTAAAATAAACACTGTGCGAAAGGGACGTTCAACACAGATCACAGAATAGACTTAATTAATATTGATCAAACCGAAAATTTAAACTCCATGCTCCTGCGTGCGAATGTCCTCGGACATATCGCACATCCCATTACTATCTGGAGCCATCGCCGATTAGTGACGCACTTCAATTGAAACTAATCAGCGTCGTCGTCGCTCGAATGTTGCCGCCATGATCCACATTCCAGCCTCTGCTAGGTGACCGCAGAGTGGTACAGTATTCGCTGCTTGCCCATCATTGGTCCCCGATAATTGATGTCAATTGAAACGCGGGGCGAGCATCACTTAACTATTAGCGGCTGGGTTGAGTCGTTGTGGTTCCATCAGCGCTCAAACGCTCTGCGCCGAAAGACTGCTGACCTCTTCCTCCTCGACCTGCTGGGACGGAGTGGAACAGTGGGAAACGCCTCGGAAGTAATCCTCGATCTCTTGCAAGGATTTCCCTTTCGTTTCCGGGACGAAGTAGTGCACGTACAGCACCCCAAGTAGGGACATGAGGCCAAAGAATATGAAGACGTTTCCGCTACCGATCAGCTCGACCATCGTAGGGTACAGTTTGATGGTAAAGAACGACATCAAGTAGGTGAAAAACACGGTCACTCCCGATGCTGGCCCGCGCACATTTTGTGGGAACAGTTCGGCCAACATCGAGAAGGGCATCGTCAGGAAACCGAGGGTGCTAGTGAAGATGTACGTCAGGATCAGCACGGTCGGTATCCACCGGAGTCCATCGACCAGTGGGAAGTAGATGCATGCGGCCAACCCGAACATACACACCAGCATACCGATTCCGGAGAAGATGGACGGTGGTTTGCGACCCAGCGTGTCCAGTATGTACGCCACGAGCAGCGTGGCAATGACACGAGTTACACCGATCAGCACGGTACACAGGAACGGATCCAGTGTAACGCTGGCTTCGGCCGATACCTTGGCCGCGTACACAACGATCACGAATATGCCGGAAAATTGTTGGAATCCGAAAAAGCCAACAATGATACCGAGCGGTTTGTAAACCTGTGGCTGTCGCAACAAGCGCGCAAAACTCTCTTTGCCAGCCCTACGCTGAGCCTGTACATTGTCCCGTAGCCGCATCAGTTCCTGCTGCACCTCGGGAATGTATTGCGTCTGGTAGGCACCGAATCCACGGATCGTTTTCAGTGATCTCTCTGCTTCCTCGTCACGTTGCTTCGACATTAACCACGCAGGTGACTCGGGCATAATGAATAGCAGCAGGAGGGAAAAGACACAGAGTCCCGCCGCCATGGCGGCAACCAGCCGGAAATCGTCCGGTACACAGTATCCCATCGAGTAGATGACCAGAATGCCGACGGCAATCATGAGCGATGTAAGCACGGTCAGTCGACCACGTAGCTTGGGGGTAGCGATTTCGGCCGAGTAGATAGATGCCGGGGCGCTTACTAAACCGATGACGATACCTGTTGAAGGTTGACGATTAGAGGATTAGGAATGAAGCAGCCAAGGGTCCTCGTGGGCAGCCAAGTTCTTACCAATGATTACACGTGCAATCAAGATCTGTGTGTACATCTGATCGAAGTTGGTCCTGCTGCAGACGGCAATCATGGTCCAGGATATGATGGACAGCACGTTGATGAGCATTAACGTTTTCTTCCTTCCGATACGGTCCAGCAGATATCCCGAAATGAGACCACCCAAAGGACACGCGATAGAGCTTATAGAAGCTGATCATACCAAAGAGAGTGATATAGAGAGAGAGAGAGAGATAATATTATAATAGCGAACACGAAGGCCATTAAGTGAACATTTTGCTTACCAAACCATGAAGCTTGGCTCGAGTCCATACGCATCGGACTGTCGTCGCGTGTGAGTGCGTGCAGTGTGATCGCTGAATAGCCCAGGCCCATCCCCGAGGATAGTACCGTTAAGTTGGCTAAGATGCTCATCAGCAGCTGCATACGCGTGCCCTTCGCGTGCAGACTTTTGGTGATGATGATCGTTGTGCCATTTTTGTCGTACACCCGATCATTTCGCAAATCGTCGACCACGGCACGTTGATTTACGCCCAACGCCGCATCCCATTGCTTTTCGCCGACCAGCGATAAGCCAGCGGGTCGCACATAATGTAGGTTGGATGCCGTCAGCTGTTCCGATTCGTCCATCGAAGAAGGCTCGCGCTGATCATCGGCATGCTGATGATGCTCTGCATCCGTCATCTTATTGTTGCCCATTATCTTGAAACCGTGGTCACCTAGAGGGGGAGAGGTAAAGGAATGGTTGGAACATGTGGATGTAAATTGTTTATCATTAGTCTGCGCTACAATCTGCCACAGATAACATCCACAAACAAAGAAAAAAACTCGCACGTGTAAATGACTGTCATTTAAAGCGTAATTTGAAAAACAAACGGTAACTTGATTTTGTACCAACCATGCTGTGGTTGCGCTGATTTTAGCGCGTCAAAGAGACACACGGACACCGACAGGACTCTCAGTAGGCCGCTGATTAGCAACCAATCGAGCGTGGTTCGACGTGATGCCCTTACTGATAGCGCTGGGAATGGACCCCCGCCCCCCAGGCATGGGTATTTTGAATGATTTCAACGCACATTGAAAAAAAGAAGGGAACCTGAAGAGCAACACAAATCATCCCGCCCAGGGGTCACTGGAGTTGAAGTCATCCAAGAAACAAGGGCTGGTCACTATGCGCGATGCGATGGAGTTGATTAAGCAGAGCATGAAAGTGAACCACCCCCCCCCCCCCCCGCACCCCTGCTGGTGAGGGGAAAGCGATAAGAAGCGGCTCATTGCGATGACGGAGTTTGATGATCGCTAATAAACGGCAATCACCACATTGCACTTCACGATTGGCTAACCATGCAATGGGCGCGCGCGTCAACCTGCTTCAGCTCCACGGAACAACACGATTCATGACGCCACGGTTCGCACGGTACTGGCACACATTTGCATTTATGGGATTTAAATCAAGCAGGATTTATGTATGCAAGTATCTAGCGGAGTGCCCTCGGGAATGGATGGATAGTTGTAGTGATGCCCATCAGAATTCATTCTGATAGGCTGAAAACAATGTTCCCACTTCAGGGATCAGGGACTGTGACCTTCTGCTTCAAAGGGAAGAATTTTAGAGACACAAACGTAGAGAAGCGTTTGTATGTTAAAAGTAAATTGTTTCCCAATGAGCACTTGATGAGATGAAATTTAACTTAAATTTTTCAAAAAAGAGACAATAATTTGCAATAGATTGTGATAAAGGATTGGCGCCATCCTTCTAGAACATTTGCTAATTAATTACTAGGCATTATCTACAAACTCTCTACCGAGGATTCATTGCGCTCTCTGTGAACAACAATGCGCCTGGATTGTTCCAGAATTAATTGAAGCAAAGAACAAAATTAGCATCGCAATCACACACTGTACATTGATAGAGCGAAACTCTAGCACCCGGAACAAGTTGGGGATGCCATTAATGGTTCGTTATCAAAACAAATGGAACATTCTCATACTTTTGGCCAGGCCTTAAGAAATATTATGAAATAGTGGCTTATCAGGTGGTGATTCTTCTCTCGAAGGCGCCCTCGAAGCGTCAGCCAGCGAGAGGTGTCAGGGGGATTACGCTAAATCACTTGTACCCCAGAGGTGTTTGACTTGAGCTTACGCCGATGATACAGCTCTCCAGACGGTGGTACACGCACAAAGATGGTGATAGACAGTGGAGTGGAAATATTAAGTTGATAAAAGCATTAGCAAAGGGTTTCCGTATCTCAGCCCATCGCACATAAACGGTACAAATGAGTAAGATTGTTACACAAATAAGGATAATCGGGTATGGGCTCAATGCGCCTGACTTGCTGTTTGCCTACGCTCATTCTTTAAGGTTTCTCCGCTAGGCTCATGCCGACAAATAAAGGAGATCTTACTCATGATCTTACTTACTCATGTTTCACACGTTACACTATCGTGATGTACATAGTGAAGTGACGAATTAGTAGCACGATTCGCTTTAGTTGTCTCGTCTCTAAATCTCCCTATCGATGAACAGGGAAACAGAGTAGCTTCCGTACGTCCGCTAGGCGATCGACCGATCGGTTATTACTTCTGCAAATCCTTAATTTACTCACATTAAACGCCACTGTGTATCTCTTTCGCTTTCGTGCGGTAGGGTACTACCTTTGGCACTGATTCTTATAATTAGCCACACAGATTGATCGTTCAGGAATTTCGTGAAACCTGCCAAACGAATCTGGGACAAGGGCCAAATGTTGTGCAAAAATCTGTCACTTATCCAGGAAGCGTTAATTAAGGAACAGCAAAAAAGATCGACTTCCATGGATGGTAGGTGCGTGAATAAATTTCGAAAAAATCTTAGATTCAATCGGCACAGGTTCACGTTTGCCTTTCTCAATGCGTTCCTGAATGTGCCAGTTAAAGCCGTGCACCTTGAGATCCACTCAAAACGGGTTTCCATTACTGTTGCACTTACTACGTTTTTAATGCGCTACACTCCGTCTGCTTGCGATCTTACCTTACGGTACACGTCGTTGTCGTTTGCCCTTTTAACTTCTTCAGTAAACTTCTTGTAGTCCTAGTAAACTCGATCACTGTTCGTTCAGATTTAAATCAAATAATAAATTGCTCTTAAAATCACTTCACTTATAATGGAGACACTAATGCGCGCTATTGCAGAGACTACGGGGGACATGCGAAGGAATCCGAATTTTGTATTTACCTCCGTCGAGGTTTCGGGCTCATCGTTGACTGGACCGCTTGATTGCGGTACTACTCGAAGGAAGCAGTACGCCGCAGCGTCCAACCTACCGCTCACGATTACGTCCTGCTGTACGCTCGCATCGAATCTTAGTATATGTAAGTGTACCAATAACATCAGCAAGGAGATGAGACGATGAGCACTTCAGGCCCTTTACTTCGCATGTGTGACATTATTGCCATAAGATGGCGAATCGCAATATCAATCATTATGAGCAGAGCGTTTGTTTTGTTTACGATTATACCTGATTGGTTTTCACTGATAAATCGCGTTTGTCTATCACTTCCTCCCTGGCTATCTCCACTCAGAATAGTATACCGCTGTAGTTTCAGTTATGATCTCCTCTCCAGTCACGCGCATCGTTTGTTTTATTGTTTTGCGTGATCTGATAACATTATACATAGCATCAGCCGAGCCCTCTTGGACTTGCTATGCCAGTAGACTTGTGGGTAATCGTGTTACTGGGTCCTTATGTTATCGCGGGTTCTTCATATACAGCTTTTTAATCATGTAATCATTGTGCAGCAGGGAAAAGGCCTTTTTTTGTCCGTTATTTCCAGATGGATTGCACTCAAGCGTATTAACCGTGATCCTACGGGGTGTGAAATTAAAAAGAACATTGTGGACCGGTGAATAGCAATTTGTTTCGAGATTAGAGGCTAGAAAACGTTTACTAGAATTTTCACTGTCGGATAAATACTGGACGATTTATAAAAAATCAAACCGCGGTGTAAATCGCTTGAAAGTATGCTATTGGTCGGTTTTGGTCAATAAGCCGACTGTTACTGGTCCCCTACCAACCGACTGGCCTTATTAAGGTTGGTAGGGTATGCACCACAGAAATGCGTTGTA
>NC_064877.1:64540646-64543146 GCF_943734665.1 Anopheles aquasalis | reverse complement strand
ATCTGCCCAAACGATCCGCTGGCCGTATTACAACCACTATCAAATCCGCCTCCCAAAATCGGTTGAACTCGATCACACCTAAAGGGAGCAAAAAGGATGCACTCCAAGCACAGCTTCATAACGAATCTTCTTCGTCATCTACCGCAACGATGAGTCCAGAGTCGGACGAGGGAATCCGGCAGATGACTTATTCGTTGCAAAAGCATCGTCGCACAAACCGGTACGCACAGAAGCAGTCCGCGGAACAGCATCTCTCGAACGTGGTACAGACTCAGTTCAGCTATCCAGCAACTGGAAGGTAAGCGGCAGGACATCCATTTCTAAGGCGAAAAACATGTTTTAATCATATTTTCGATGTTGTTTGCTGTAGCATCCCTTCGAAGGCAGCAGAAACAAGCCCTTTAAATTCAGCATGTACAGCAGCAGTGTCCACGCTTCTACAAACAACCAACGTCGGCGAAGATACGATTTCCGCCGTCTTAGCTCACATCCATGGCCAAGAAATAGAAACCGCCGCAGTCAATCATCCCCAGTGCTAATCACTAACGAAGCTTGGCATAGCTAATCTGGTTAGTTGGATAGTTTCTTTCCCATTTTGCCATTTTCATCATATGCTTGAAATAGTTCCCAGATGATCGTTACCCAAGTATTCTTTCGTTTGCTCTTTCCCTTCTGCGAATTAAGCAGATGAGAATGAGGCACATCGTAAGTGGTCAAACTGCAGCATCACAAACAAAAAATCTAGCCGCTTTTCTTCGCACAGAACTACTAGCTAGTGATCGGTCATAAGCCGTTCAAAATATGTGTCGTTCCATCATTATTCAATTGAACATTACACCATTTAATGATTTATAATTCTTTAATCAAATTAATTTTTACCAAACATAGGAGAATTAGTATGAAAGGATTAAATGAAATGTGATAAAATGGACGAATAGATAGAACACCGAAAATTATATAAGTAAGCCTGACCATTTTCCAAAAAAAGTATGAGAATAAGAATGAACTAGGAAGGGAAAAGCGAAATGATTGCAAGAAGCAGTCGATAGGGAGGGTGTTAGGTACTAGTTGTTAGAAAAAAAATCTTCGTTCTATTTAAGTTATTGCATTCGTATCGAATTTAATGTTTTTTCAAGAGGGCTTCTACAAAAAATAATGAAAGTGGCTTGCGAAATGTGCGATTTTCCACGCATCGCAAGCGAATTTGTTGGCTCGTACCGCAGCTCAAAAGAAGCGAAAAGTGTTGCCAACTTTTGGTTTTCCGGTTCATTTCGCGGCAGCAAAAATTCGGGGCAGCAAAAAAAGTACGGAGCGGAATTCACCTCAGAAAAGTACGGAGCGGAATTCACCTCAGAAAAGTTCACCTCTGACAGGCGTTTGTTTACAAAGCCACACGGGAGGTTCGTTTACGTTCGATTTTTGCCGCAGTTCGATAAGGTTTTCCCAATCCCGCGATAAAGATCGACAAACTCGATCTTCGATAAAGTTCGCGACGGCTGCACCACATCGCAGGCCTTCATCAGTGTACGGGAAAACTGCCGCCTTACCGCACATTCACACTGCCCCCAGGAGAGGGTTTTCCGTGGCGCGACTCCAAACGCCGGAGGTGGCTTGATAGCGTTGATTACGGGATAATGCCGAATTGGTACTATGATAAAAAGGATTTGCGCAACACACCATCGGCGAGGGACGGTGTTGAGTATGAAACGGAACGAAGGTACCGGAAAGAGGGCGCCCGCTTCATCATGCAGGCCGGCGCATCGATGAGCCTCGGCCACAACACGGTGGCCACGGGCGTCGTGTATTTCCACCGGTTCTACATGTTTCACTCGTTTCGCACCTTTCCCCGCTACGTGACGGCCAGCTGCTGCCTGTTTCTTGCGGGAAAGGTAGAGGAAACACCAAAGAAGTGCAAAGACATAATCAAAACCGCGCGCGCGCTACTATCGGACGATAAGTTCCAATCGTTCGGCGACGACCCGAAGGAGGAAGTGATGACGCTGGAACGGATTCTGCTGCAGACCATCAAGTTTGATCTACAGGTCGAGCATCCGTACTCGTTTCTGGTGAAGTACGCCAAATGTTTAAACGGCGACTCCGCAAAGCTCCAGAAGATGGTCCAGATGGCGTGGAACTTCGTGAACGATTCCCTCAGCACCACTGTCTCAATCCAGTGGGAACCGGAAATCATTGCTGTAGCGCTCATCTACCTGGCATGCAAGCTGAGCAAATTCACGGTGGTAGACTGGGTTGGGAAGCAGCCGGAGCATCTGAAATGGTGGGACATGTTCGTCCAAGACGTGACCATGGAGATTCTGGAGGAAATCTGCCACCAGGTGTTGGATCTGTACCAACCAGCTCAAATGGACAGTGCTCCGCCCGACAGTCCGCCGCAGCTGCCTCCCAGCAAAGCGTCACCCCCGATGAAGCGGGCAAACATCTCCCCTATAGGCCACAAAAGCTCACCTAACATAGCACCTAACATAGCGACGAACCATGT
>NC_064877.1:64528146-64530646 GCF_943734665.1 Anopheles aquasalis | reverse complement strand
ACACGGCACGTGCACATAAACTATATAGCTAAACCTAAAACAAGCTATAGTACCATATAAAAGCGACAAATACATAGTTAAGTTTCATGGATACCCGAAAACCAAAATTATTTCGTTGCATTAAAAACATTAGAAAGAAATCATCCAACAAATCAATGTGAACTACAATTACAGTCCCGCTGGTGTACATTTTATGTAGTATCACCTCGCCCCGTGTCGATCGTGAATAATCAAATGATCAACAAATATTTCGCGTTACTTTCTATTGAACTAGGGGGAGTGCTTTCTCTGGAACGATATTACGGTCGATTACGCAGGAATCGTAGGAGGATGTGTCATCATCCATCGTCACAATTTGTAACGCGAAAGAAACATTCCCTGTGTTACCAACTTTAAACTTGTCGTTCCAAGTTCCAATTTTCACCTGAAAATGGTTATGAGCCAGCCCAACATTCAACAAAGAACAAACATTAGCGGGAAGCTGGTAACCGTAAGTAAAAAGAGATAATTAAGGGCCTTATTTATTGCGGTGCAATGCCCATTTACCAATCTGTGTAGCACGTGATGAAGGAAGCTTTGGGTGGTCGCAAAGGGGGTGGGGGTGAAAATGTTCAAAAGAAAGCATAACAAGAGCAAGCAAACTAATGATACAAAGTGCACGGCTGACCTAGATTTCACATTCTGGGGGTAGGTCAGGGATCGACAACCGACCGGCACTCGGTGTGCAGCATCATGTTCCACACCGGTATTGACCAATGACCGTGATCTTCTCAGCTGGCGGGTCTTGGTGAACTTGAACGGCCTGCTGTTACAAAAAGATCTCTAGCAGCAAACATATCACGTTCAGTTTCATACGAAAAAAAGTATAAACACCGTTTTTACTATCTAGTATTCGTGGATGGAAAGGAAGGGCGCTTGGTGTGTTGTTGTTGGATGGCGTCTTTGTTGGGCCATTCCATTCACGGTCTGGGTCTCTTCTCCTGGTGCATACAGCGGCTGCACTTTCTCATTTTCTTCTTTGCTTTTCTTGTTAGTCTCGTTTCATTCCAAAGTTGTCGTGGGCGAGAAGGCGGAGGACTGCGGAGACTGATTATTACATCGTCTGTCGGGGCTCGGTCATTCTCCTAGCCTGTCGCGGACAGACGAGAGATGGCACTGATAATAGTGTACAGTTGCATGTGCACTTCAGTTGTACCATCTTTATCGCGCTGATAACAAGATACAGCACGGCTGTTAACCTCATCGGGGCGTTAGAGCAGCTCGAGAGAGAGAGAGAGGAAGAAGAGGGGGAGGTCTCTAAATGCTCCTGGCCCCCCCCCCCTCTCTGGCACGAGTCCAACGCTAAACCTGGGTGCACGATACAGCGACGAACCCTTCCTTGAGAGCGCACTCGCTAGAGTTGACCGTTGATGCTGCCCGTAGCTGTCGGCGAGCGGCTTGGGGCATGGAAAGTTGAAAACCGTCCGAGGGACACTCTCGCGTGGGTCCTATGCAGGCGATGGGTACGGTCCGGCCTAGTCGCTTACTCATCCGTTTCCTTTCTTCTCTCATTTGGTGTGTCTGGTGTGGCTCCGTTGCTTGCACAGCGTTGCGATCGTTTCTTTTTCTTCTCGAACCGCGCACCGCGCATTCACCGCATGGTTCCGAATCCCCAGAGCTACGGGGGATTCGGTCGTACGTGCGCGTGCGAGACAAACGAAAGACAGCGGATTTATCGACCGAACCGAAAGCTTTCCCGATCACGTTACGCGGCTAGTGGATCACAGTTGTGATCAGCGCGGCGACCGGAGCGGTCCTATTCTCCCATTTTCTTGTGGAGCGCTTCTTCTCAGGCCAATCCACGGAGATCCCTTATTTTGGAGACGATAGAACAACGGACAAGCATTCACGTTAATCACGGGAGTAATTCACGGGAGAAAACGCAGAAGGGTTTGTCGATAGAAGATAGAATTCCTACTCCAACCGTTGCCCGCCCTCCGTGGTATCGCAGTAGGCCAAATTCGCTTGTTTGCGTTAGTGAAAGTGTGAACTTGGACCAAGGCGGTATCGCAGTACACCCGGATCGTGTCGTGACCACTGGTGCTACTCTCTGACTCTTCCTTCTCTAAGGGAACCTAGAAGATTCCATCCCACGCTCCCAAGCAATCACACAGAGCAGGCGAAAGGTGTCGGAAAAGAGAAAAAAAAGGGGAAGTGAAACGACGGTACACGGCACAATGAAAAAATTGTTGTTTTTCCTGCTGGTGACCTATTTGTGCTCATCGGCTCTCTCTGCCAGTATTTTGGGTAAGTAATCGGTTTCGATATTTAAATTATTTAAAAGCTGCACTATGGCGTGCTCTTCCTAGTAGCCACTGCATGCTGAATGCTATGGTCGTCGATAGTTTGTGCACATATTCTATCATTGCACATTAACAAAACATGTGATATTATAAATGTCCTTGCTAATAACTCAGTATTTGGTTACGAAAATTCCAAAACAATAATTTCACTTGATAAT
>NC_064877.1:64513146-64525646 GCF_943734665.1 Anopheles aquasalis | reverse complement strand
AGCCAATTTCACTGTGGACTTAATTTCCAAAGTCAACTCCACCAGCTCCCGTTCTAGCTTTAAGAAAAACATCCGTTCGCTTTCTATCTTATCTGTATTGGATGTATTACAAACGCAATGTATTAGCAAATGTACACCTTCTTTCAGGCAAACATGATATTGACTTACCAGTTTGACTTGTTTTGGGTTCGCTGATCGTCGTAGCAATCAGTGGCTCTTTCTTAACCGGCACACTTGGAGCTTTTTTCTTCGGTGGCGTTCCATTCTGTGCGCTGTCTTCGTCGTCTCCATCCATGAACCGTTTCATTTTGATCTTTCTACCGCTGCGACTCACTAATTCTCTTGCCTCCCCAGCACTCGGTGCGGCATCAGATGTCTCAATTTCCCGTGGTTCATTTTTGATTGATGAAATAGGTCCAGTTTTCTTTTGAACGCTCGTTTGCTTAGCTATGGGTTTGCTTTCCTTCACTGGCTTCGGTGTGGCTACAATGGTATCATTTTGATCATCCGGTGTCTCCTGTTTCACCGTGCTAGTCTCCAGGGCCGTCGAATTTGCCGAAATGCGAGATTCACTAAACGAAGCCTGCAATGAAGGAAGGGAGGGATTCAGTAGTTTGTTTGATTCAGTAGTAGCTGCAAGAGTTGCGTATTTTTTATGATTATCTTCCAATTACTTGCCTCAGTGTTTTCATTTTCTGACGCAAAATCGTCCATACCCGACTGTACGGCAGCTACATCGTATGAGAGCTAAAGACGAGTAAGAGAAATTAAACCATAATTACTTTTTTCCATTTTCGCAAGCACAACAAAAGAACATGCAATCGTGGCACATGACCGACGTAAGGCTCGTAGCGCTGTGTCTCTAACTCACCGGGCTTGGGTCTTCGCCCGCCAAAGCGGATTCTATTTGAATCATTGCCTCCTTGAAACCCTTCCGTTTCATGATTTTTTCCGTCGCAAACTTTTCCTTCGATAACTCGTATGGGAACAAATCTTCAACCTTAATATTTGCCCTAGAATCGGTCAAAAGAAGAGGAATACGACGAACGCCAACAGACGCTTACATAAAATTCAGTCCGATGAATCTATTGCTACGTTCCAACTTACGTTTCACCGGTGCCGTAAAAGTAAACATTGTATTTAGCCTTGTCAATCCTCATAATCTGCAGATTACCGCGGCCGATCCCGAAATGTGGCAAAGGAAGCATTGAAAGAGAAGATGGGTGATAATGAAATATTAGTTTCCGTGTTGTGGTGCCGCTTGTAGAACCAGAACAACGCGTAGCACTTCGGCAGGGCGCATATTGGCGCTTGTCCGGTTCTCTGGCTTCCAGGGGCAAGGTTCTCGTTTATCCGCTTCCGCTGCCGTTTTACCTTTGCTGGCCAGGGTGGATACCCTTTTACTTTGGCGAACACCAAATCGCCTAATCCAAAAGACTTTTTAGAAGCCACCATTTCGATAAAAGATGCTGCTCTCTGTCCCCGCTCAATTTTTACTGCGATGTGTCAACCACTCGGAAAATACAATAATTTTGCTGCAGAGCCCTAACCTTTTTTACTTTTTTTTACGTTGTTTGGTGCGGGCTGATGGGGGTTCGAAAGAGTTACTATTTTAGTTAATAGTTTCGCATTCTTTCAGCTGTTCTGGTCATTTGCCTGTAAATTTGTTAGTTACTGGAAAGAGTGTAAAAAATAAAAAGGGTAATTTAATTGTAAACCCCAAAAGCGTAGATTATTGTTTATTTGATTGTTCGTTTTTAACCGCCAGGACATACTTCATCAAATCCATCTAAAGAGCTCTCATCGGGCAATAGTTTTCCTTCCGTGATTCGCCATCTCTGTCGAGCATCGTGCGCCCTGCCGCATGCAGAACCGGGACGACTCTACAGCGAGTTTGGAGGCAAAAGCGGAGATTTTTCTGAAAGTGAACGTTACAAATTATCTGATTTTTACCAACATATTCGAGGTACTTCGATCATTAGATACTTTGTGGCATTTCTTTTTGGTTTTATTGTCGTGCTTGCCAACAACTCCTCTACAAACGATGTTTTAAATAACCTATTGAATAGTCGAATCATTGCGTATCCGAATTCATATTTCGGAAACGATGGTTTAAATCTTTTATTTTCAAGTTATAGCGAGATATGAAAATGTCTCATAAAAATTCATTACAACATGATTTCTCGTGATTGGCACACATAGTGCGCGTGCTTATTAGATATGTTATTTTACATTCTATTCCTGTACCTCTATAATGTTGGATACCGTAAGGATGGGATTGAAAGAAGAAGATTCGCCCAATTCGTCTTCCTTCGACGCGTCTAGCTCCACAATTTCGTCAACTTGGCCAATCTCTGACGGGTGAT
The DNA here is from genome assembly GCF_943734665.1 of Anopheles aquasalis. NCBI lineage: Eukaryota > Metazoa > Arthropoda > Insecta > Diptera > Culicidae > Anopheles > Anopheles aquasalis. The sequence goes on along the minus strand of NC_064877.1, from coordinate 64,523,280 downwards.
TATTCAAGAAAATAGAAAAGCATTGTTAGGAACAGCTCGGTCGTTTACGTTCAGATTACAAATAAATGATGCAACTTACCTGCTTCATCAACCAGCAGATAAAGCTCTTCGGGAGACAGATGTTGAGTAGCCAGGTTAAATTTCGTCACCGCTTCCTGAAATGCCTGCCAAAATGATACTTCCCCATCGAGTTCGGGGAACATGGCCTAGAAAAGAAGTAATTAATAACAACACACCAATTCATTGCGAATGATTGCACCCTCTTTCGTGTACCAATTCGACATACCGGGAATTGGTTGTAGATCTGTTCGGCTTTTTCACGAATTCGCTTGGCTAGATAATCGAATTTAACTCTCTGCTGATCATTCATATTCCACGCGTCTGCATTGCCAACGTAAAAACGCAATTTTTTAATGACCTCGACGCAATTGGGGTTCTTTTTTAGCATCGTTGGAGTTATTTTCAGACCTTGAAGATTAAAAACCCACATTCAGTAAATAATCACACAAGAAACAGTGGCCAAAGCGGTTAACAAAGCCTACCTTGAAATTGATTCAACAATTCGACGCATCGCTCTGCATTCGGATCTGTGTACTTTACGGTTGTTTTCATTTCCAAAACGCACTCCACCAGCTCCCGTTCTCGCGCCAAGAAAACCATGCGTTCGCTGCTTATGTTATCTGAATCCGTAATAATACAAATGGAATGGATTAAAAATCAATAGCCACCGTCGAAATGTTGTATTGACTTACCGAATGGATTAGTGTTTGATTTAGTGGTCATCGCCTTTGTCTGTGTTTTATTGGTCGGCTTGCTGAGAGCTTTCTTCTTGCGAGACGTTCCATTCTGTGCGCTGTCTTCGTCGTCTTTATCAATGCCTCGTTTTTTTTGGATCTTTTTGCCACTACGACTTGTCAGTTCCGTTTCATCGTCAGCATTTGGTTGGGTATCGAACTCCTCCAACAGCCCCGGTTCTTTTTTAATCACTTTAAGCAATGTTACCTTTTCACTAGCCGTAGGTGAAGGTACAGTTTTCTTTTGAGGCCCTGTTTGCTTTGCTCCAGCAAATGGTGCCTGGCTAGCATTCGAGCCGATAAACGGGGTAGGCTGATGACTCTTTTCATTGTCGGCATTTGGTGCACAGGAGTCCAAACTCGACCGCACAACAGCGACATCGTACGAAAGCTAATAGGAAGCAATAGAAAAGAAGCATAAAACATCATTTCTCATTCTGGAACCACCACAACAAGCAACATGTGCCGGAAGTGCTCATTGTTAAATGTCTGTAGACGCGAGTCTTTTACTCGGTGTTCAACGGCTTCGGTCACTTACCGGGCACGAGTCTTCGCCGGCCATAGCGGATTCTATTTGAAGCAGCGCTTCCTTGAAGCCCTTGCGTTTCTTGATTTTTTCGGTGACAAACTTTTCCTTCTCTTCCTCGCCGTAGAGGAACAAACTATCACCCTTGATGTTGGCTCTAGAATCAACAAATCCTTACATGAAATACAGTCCGATTAATCTATTGCTACGTCCCAACTTACGTTTCTCCGGTACCGTAGAAGTAAACATTGTATTTGGCCTTATCTATCTTCAAGATCTGTAGTTTATGGAGACGAATGCCGCAATGTGGCAAAGGTAAAGGTTACACAAACATGTTATCGTCGTTAATTCTTTAGCATCATGAGGGGAAAACTCTTCGCTACTTACCTTTGCTGGCCAGGCCGGATAGCCTTTTACTTTGGCAAAGACTAGGTCGCCTATGCTAAAGGAGTGTTTGGAAGTCACCATTTCGCTAAAAAGAAAAAGATGCTCCGCTTAAGACGACGTTGGGATTCTCGAAAACCCCTAAAACGACACGCAACTAAAGAAACTATGACCCACTTTTGCGGAAAATATACAGCAACGGACAACAATGACTGCGGCAAGGAAAAGCGACAGTTGCCTGCTTGTGACATGAAAATGATCTAAAACAAATTGAGGTCGCTTCTAGTGGAATATTTGGTGTACAATCACTTTCGCAAGGTATTTCCCAAGTTCATTATCTACCTCGTTGTTTTAGGAACTGCTCCGTAAAATATGCACGCACAATTTAATAATATTAAGTGCACCGATTTGAACGTATCTCCCCTCATTCACCAAATCCGTCTAAAGTGCTCTCATCGGGCAATATTTTTCCTCCCGCGATTAGCCACCATCGCCGTCTCTGTCGAGCATCCTGTGCCAAAGCGTGTGCTAGAGCGGGACGACGATAGAGAACCGTTTGAGGCCACACAGCAGCGGAGTGTTTTTTCAATGGCTGTCATCTTTTCCTTTGGATTTCACTCGAACCTCGAAGACGAAAGAAAGTTACTTTTCCACGGGCTCGGTTTCTTTCTTTCGAGTTTTTGAGTTTTGAAGATTGCTGTGCAGTGCGTGTGTGTAGGCCGAAGACGTTCTTTTCCGAAAGCCCGCTAACTGCTAACGGGAAGTACCGTCTCGATTGAATTATCGGAGGAGGCCTAGGTGTGTCTAGCGCAATTTGCCAGCGAGACGTGAAAATCGTTTCTGTTCGTCCATACCATACGGGTAAGGAGGGCGGAGGTACGGAGGTGTCTATTTTTTGTTGCCTTTTGCTTTTCCACTCCACCTCCACCGCTTTTCCGTTCCCCGTTCCACAACGAAACCCTTTTGTTGCCGCAGTAAAACGGATTCGCTGGCTATGCGGAAGTTGCTGGTGGTGGAGGAACGGAAAGAAGCGTCCAAAATTTCCCATGGCCCCAAGTGATTCGTGTTATCCTGTGCCTGTGTGTGTCACATATGGCCAGGGATTTCCAAACTTCGTCGAAAAAGTGTGATTAATCTGCTAAATCGCTCCAGTCGTTCCAAGCTTGGCTCGAGTGGTGCTCTCGTGATGCAAGATGCGCCACACGACCGTTTCCCGATATCACAACTTGCTCGGGCCCCTGGCGGGGTAACACGATTGTGGTGTGAGAAGTGATTGAACAAAAGGGATTGTTTCAAAGAAGTTCGCAAACTTAAAGAAAAAAACGGAAAAGTAGGACCACAGCACTTTTCACGGTTTTTTTTCGCAGTGTTCGCGTTCGCAGTGAAAACAACAGCTAAAGTGTTTTTTTTTCGTTTTCGATTATTTCCCAAATTCAATCCACGCCAGGAGTTGCCTACCACGACACGCTGATTTGGAAGCCCGCCGTGAGGTTTCGTGTAGCAACGGGCAGGAAAGTGATAACAGTCGCAACTGGTGATAGTTACAGCGATCCTTGCGGAATCATAACCGAGGCGGATTGAGCTTCAACTGGGACAGCTTCGGTCCGATGTCTAAACTAAATTCTCATGGGGCTACAGGGCTTAAAAATATTAATCTTGAAGAGGTAAATACGGGCCACTATCTCTCGGTTCAACGAAATACCATCATCTTAATCACACGTTTCTTTGCTTTCCCGACCGCTGGTTGCCGTGCAGATATGGACCGATCTAGAAGGCGGCATCAAGCAGGTCTACAAGCGAGAGCACAGCCTCGGAATCGCCCGTTATATGGAGTTGTACACGTAAGTTATTGCCCTCGCGACTCGTTGTTCGTTGCAGCATCCCGGATACAAACCGGAAGTGGATCCGTTTGAACGCTCAGTGTACTCAGAAAAGGACCACCATCACCACCACCGCCAACAACACGGTGGCTGCGAATTACCCGAGTGTGCATATATGTAATCTTTGTGCTTCCTTGACCTCACGAAGTTTGTGCGAACATGCAAAAAAAGAAGGGGTGAGCGAGATAGAGAGAGCCAAAGGCTTGATGCGTTGCAAGAAGGTAATCATAATCCCTTAACTGGATTGTAAGCGGAAGTCTGCGTGATTGCCCGAGCAAAGCCCAGAGCCCATGCAACGGTTTGCTCTGATGGGTATTTGTGTGACTAGCAATTCGTGCCGATCACGTGTGTGCACTAAAGTTACGCGTGAAAGTGACGGGACACTGTCCGTGGTGGCGACAACACCAGCAACGCAAAACAAGTTTGCACCACCGTATTGCCGATGCGGAAGTAATGCCTAGTGTGCATCTTAATCGTTATGAACCAACAGTCGAAATCTAGGCTTCACGAAGAATGCTATCTAGAACCCTTAAAATCTGGCGATTTAAATTCTGCATGTTCGCAAAGAACAAAGCTAATTGCAACAGTCGATCCAAGGAGACGTGAATTATTCGCTTGGATCGCGATTCTTCTGTTCTTGCGTGTTTGAGGCGAGTGCGTCGTCCTGTGCCAAAGTGACGATCTATTTTTAACAATTTCTTTTTTCCTGAATGCAATTTCGATCTACTCTCTATTGAGAAGCATAGAGCATCATCGATGAGAAGGGGGTTTCTCGTAACGCCTAGAGTGATCGCATGACGTTGCTCAAGCGTAACAAAGATAAGATTCTGGCTCATATACTATGGCATGAGAGAACAATGAACGTAGCCAAATTGCAAACAGCAGAGAGTGACCGATGATGGTTTAAATTCGATTAAGCTGTTGTTAATTTGGCCAATGACTCGCTGACATGATGTAACGCACATAACAATTGAGTGATGGACGGAAGACTCGTTGATATTTGTTGCTCAGCTAAGCGTTTATAGCATAAAACTATTGTTTCATTTTTATGCTTTCCACAGACATGTCTACAACTACTGTACGAGCGTGCACCAGCAGCCAAACTGCCGCAGCGGCACGTCGAAAGTGTCAAAGAAGGGTGCCAGCGCTCCACCGGGTGGCGCCCAGTTGGTCGGCCAAGAACTGTATAAACGTCTGAAGGAGTTTCTGGAGACCTATCTCGTCCGGTTGCATCAAAATGGTATCGATTTGATGGACGAAGAGGTACTCAGTTTCTACACCAAGCGATGGGAGGAATATCAGTTCTCCAGCAAGGTACTTAACGGTGTATGTGCCTACCTGAACCGACACTGGGTGAAGCGCGAGTGCGAGGAGGGTCGCAAGGATGTGTACGAGATCTACCAGTTGGCGCTGGTCACTTGGCGGGGCAACCTATTCAAGCATCTGAACAAACAGGTTACCAACGCGGTGCTCAAGCTGATCGAACGTGAGCGTAATGGAGAAACGATTAACTCACGCTTGGTATCCGGCGTTATCAACTGTTACGTCGAGCTTGGCCTCAATGAGGAAGACCCGCACGCCAAGGGCCAGAATCTATCCGTCTACAAGGAGAGCTTCGAAAACATTTTCCTGGAGGACACGGAACGGTATGTTTCTAGCGAAAAGCAACAAAATGTTGGTGGAGCAGCGAACTGATGTTTACTGAGCGAACTGTTCTTTATCACCCGGTTAGGTTCTATACTCGCGAGAGCGCCGAATTTCTGCGAGAGAATCCCGTGACCGAGTACATGAAACGCGTTGAGTTGCGCCTGAACGAGGAGCAGAAGCGAGTGCAGGTGTATCTGCACGAAAACACGCTGGATCGCTTGGCAGAGAAATGCGAACGAGTGTTGATCCAAGACCATCTCGAACAGTTCCGCACAGAGTTTCAGAATCTGCTGAACTCGGACAAAAATCAAGACTTGGGCCGGATGTACTCGCTCGTAGCCCGTATCAAGGCGGGCCTACATGAACTGAAGGAAATCCTGGAGACCCATATCCACAACCAGGGATTGGCCGCCATAGAAAAGTGTGGTGATTCGGCTGTAAATGTGAGTGCCGATGCAAAGTAATACGTGGGAAAATGAAAATAATTGGAAACTTTGTTTTGTTTTACAGGATCCCAAAATTTACGTACAAACTATTCTGGAAGTGCATAAGAAGTATAATGCACTCGTACTTACTGCGTTCAACAACGATAGTGGCTTCGTGGCTGCGCTTGACAAAGCTTGCGGCAAATTTATTAACATAAATGCGGTCACCGAACAAAGTAAAAGCAACAACAAGAGCCCAGAGCTGCTGGCCAAGTATTGTGATCTGCTGCTAAAGAAGTCGAGCAAAAATCCCGAAGAAGCGGAGCTGGAAGATACCCTTAATCAAGTAGTATGTATTTTAAATCGAAGCTAATTCGGTGTGTGCATTTTTCTAATCATCCTTCCACGCTTCGCAATCCTTTGCCCTCTCTAGATGGTTGTATTTAAATACATCGAGGACAAGGATGTGTTCCAGAAGTTCTACAGCAAGATGCTGGCGAAACGACTCTGCCATCACATGTCGGCTAGTGATGATGCTGAAGCGTCGATGATTTCTAAGCTAAAGCAAGCGTGTGGCTTCGAGTACACGAGCAAGCTACAACGTATGTTCCAGGATATTGGCGTTTCGAAGGATCTCAACGAGCAGTACCGCCAGCACTACGAAAGGCTGAAGGATGCTCGTGCCCCACCACAAAACGAGATCGATTTCAGTATTCTGGTGCTGTCTTGCGGATCCTGGCCATTCAATCAAAGCTTCAACTTCTCCCTGCCTTTCGAAGTACGACAGCGGAATGGGCTTGCCACGCGATGTTCGGACGTTAATTCCATGTCTCTTTTTGGCTTTACAGCTGGAACAGTCGGTGCAGCGATTCAACATTTTCTACGCCAAGCAACATTCCGGGCGCAAGTTGAACTGGTTGTACAATATGTGCCGTGGCGAACTCATAACCAACTTCTTCCGAATGCGATACACTCTACAGGTAGCGATGCTAGCTATAGTGTGTTTGATAACCTTATCAGCGCTGACTCGTCATTTTGGTTATTCCAGGCAAGCACTTTCCAGATGGCCGTGTTACTGCAGTTTAACGAAGAAACCGCGTGGAGCATTAAACAACTTGGGGAAAATACTGGTAGGTTTTGGAAAGAATTCGAAGTGCATGTAGAAGACACGTTTTGTGACTGCATTGTTTAATAAACTTTTTTTACTTTTTCCTAGGCATTAACAACGAAAGTCTGGTGCAAGTGCTTCAGATTTTACTCAAAACAAAGTTATTGATGTGCTCCGATGACGAATCCAAACTGCAGCCAAGCTCAACAGTCGAGCTGAATAGAGATTTTAAAAAGTAAGCGAGAGGGCAGACTCGCTGCTATCCATTAATGTTCTTCTGCTCATGCCCTTCCTTTCTTTGTTCTTTTCTGCACACAGCCGTAAGCTTCGTATCAACATCAACTTCCCGCTGAAAACGGAGTTAAAGGTGGAACAGGAGGCAACTCATAAAAACATCGAAGAGGATCGCAAGATACTCATCCAGGCTGCTATCGTGCGGATTATGAAGATGCGCAAAATTCTGAACCATACGCAGCTTGTAACGGAGGTGTTGAATCAGCTGTCCACACGGTTCAAGCCTAAGATTCAAGTGATTAAGGTGGGTGGCAGTGTTGAACATTGTAATATTTAGCCTGACCCTTTTGATCTCCGTTATCATGCATCATTTCACTTCTTTTTGTTACAGAAATGCATCGATATTCTGATAGAAAAAGAATATCTGGAGCGCCAAGAAGGACAAAAGGATACCTACAGTTATCTGGCATGATCAGTGATAGTGTTAGCCTGTAGTTTAGTTATCTAATCGTGTTCGTTCACTATGACCTCCCCAGGCCTCTGATAACAGGGGCGCTTGAAAAGATGCGACAAAAGGAAACAAAAAAAGGAAGCAAAACCAACACAAAAGTATCGTCTCTGAGTCCTTGGTGGCAGATAACACATATTCCAATGATGGATCTGCTATGCGATTCGATTGCAATCTTGCAGGATTGTTTTGAAGAAGAAACACATAGTTACATACAAATACGATACAGCGACACAAAACACAGGCAAAAAGCAAACGATAGTACGCCGTCGTATGGCGGTAGGTGATGGTTTGATTGATAGCCAAGATGCGGTTAGGAAATTACGTTTCTTAAGGCGGGAACGTAACTGTAAGCGTGTGAATATTTGCACGTTCCATCAATGAATCGACAACAACACGCCTATCGGTTGTAGCGACAGCGGCAGTAGGACGAAAGATGAATGATATTCTGTAGATGATAAGCGAGCATGTTGGAAGAAACCCGATTTTAAAATCAAACCACGAAGAGAAACTTATAACTTCACACTGGCGCTTACAAGCGTTCGTGTTCTCCGTTTGTTTTGTTATACCGATGCACATGTTCGCGACGTGAACGATCGTGGTGTCCTTTGTAGAGTGTGAGCCTTTCATGATTATATTCGCCTCTTGTTTTTACTTGGTTTCGTTTGGTGGGCTTTGCGTAGCTCCAAAAAGGTGAGACATAGTTTGAGACACAGGAGCCAAAATAGTGAATTTGTGGTTGGAATTAGATATAATTAGCGGACATGTTTTCGATTTGTTTCATTCTTGTTGATTTTTCTACTCTATCCGGCTTCCGGTTTGATAGTTCCGTTTGCAATGGCGGTGGTTCATTTTACAAATCGCTCCCTGGTTCTCGAACAAAGTGATGCTACTGAAATCAGTTCTATCTGATGTTAGGTGCGCGCCTTGGCTCTTGAACCCGCTCTACGTCGAGCTGGCCACATAATGATCCAAATACGAGACGAACCGCATCAAACTCATTCGTTTATTTACCATTTATGCCATTAATCCTACTGTCAAGAAGTTAAATCATAAGCCAAGCCCAAATGGAACATGGACAGACCCCAATGGTCACGGAGATGAATCGTAAAACAAGATAGAAACATCACAATCTGTGTTTCCGGTAAAGAAGAGCAAAAGTAGAATCAGCGATCCAGCCAATACGAACAAGAAATAAAATGAAGGAAACAACTACAAAGTAAATGAATTGCGTACGTTTTAAAGAACTACACAGAAGTGAAATGTGTGTCGTCTTCTGGTTCGATCGAGAAAAGGCGCCGGAATATTCTGACCACCCGTACGGCCGAGGCACAAGCATGGGCGAAATTTATGTTTAACCCTCGAGTGCGCATCGCGCAGTTTTGTCAACAGCGTTTTGCCAAGTGCAAGAAAATTGTTCGCATCTCGTTGCGATTCAAGCGACCTCGCGGGCAAAATCATACAGCAGAATAATTATCCCCATTCTGCTGGCCGCGATGTATGACAATTCTGCTACGATTTGTATATAATTCTGCTGTAGCGCAGCGGATTTTGCCCGCAGGGGAGCTCGGCACATGACAGCCTGAGCACGCAGCGTTTTTTTGGTTAGTTTTCGGGAGCGAACCTCACCTAGAACGTAGTTTTCGTCTTAAAATCAGGTAAGAACTCTTAACTAACAAAGTATATTGTTTTTACAGTTAAATAGGGAATTGAAGATATCCTTTATATCGAATCCTCAGCATGAGTGGACGCGAAGGAGGCAAAAAGAAGCCGCTGAAGGCCCCGAAGAAAGAATCGGGTGAACTGGACGAGGAAGATATGGCCTTCAAACAAAAACAAAAGGAACAACAGAAGGCACTGGAGGCGGCCAAGCAAAAGGCAACGAAGGGCGGTCCGCTGCTGCAGGGTGGAATTAAAAAGTCCGGCAAGAAGTAGTAAGATCCGCCACATCATCCACCATCCCGACGAGCGAAAAACTGCCCCGGAACGAGTCATATGTTGTCATTTTCCGGCCTGTGCGCCATGAATCTTCCCGAGAGTATACTCCATGGCCTGGTGTTTCGTACTCATCCGCGATGCGCGCATTTTGTGAAGAAAAATAAATATCTATAATACCAGCCACCGTCTTGTTGCTTTGCAATAAATATTCGTTAGTTTATAAGCTTACACTAGCGGTTACAATACACAAATGAGAGCAGCGGAAAGATGGAAGTGGAACTAGATGATTTCATTTACTGCTGCTGCACTCGCGGAGCTCTCGAACGAACCGAGAGCGGTCGGTGCCGTCAGTTGCTCGATGGAATGAAATTGTCGTAGTACGATCTGGTAAACTCGGTCATCAGATCCATCATAGCGTGCGGGACAAAATCCGGGTTTCCTTGGCCACCTTCCACCCTGCCATCGGCGGTGTAACGCATATAGCTGGCTATCGTGGTCTCCGGCGGAACGATAGCACCGTCCTCGACGATACAGTTGTCCTTCAGAACACACCGACGACCCTAGGAAGTGCAAGAAACGAGAGCTTATCATACCGCCAGAGCGATTAGTTGCGTCACCGTGCTACTTACAATTACGGCGTTCTTGCCGATGTACACGTACGATCCGATCGAGGCGGCCGATACAACGGCA
>NC_064877.1:64488146-64508146 GCF_943734665.1 Anopheles aquasalis | reverse complement strand
TTTTTAGATATCATGTCTGTGAAGCTTAAGTTTATAGTGTTCGTTGTGATCGAATTTGGGTCAACGATCGATCGAACATCTTTACATAGTTTTTTCTGCTTTCGTCTAACTCTTAAGGAGAGATGTTCAGCAAGCAAGAAAAAGGTTGATCTGCACACGAACATCAATTCGGAAGGTAGTAAAGCTGTGAGAAAAAGTGCAGACCGCTTTCGAGAGCTTGTGGATCTTTCGGAATGTCAAGGCTATGATTTTGCGAAAAATTAAATAGCCTACAGCTTTGTCAATTTCCGGGAAGGCTACTAGCCAAACCTAAACTAACGACGACAAAATGTACGTTAAATTAATTCCCGGAAGTGATAGTGTTATGGGATATTCTCTTGCTCGTGACAAGATTTTACGAAGAACTTTTTTTTTATCATAATTAGTTATAACATAAAGTTTAGTAAAAATAGTGTTCAGCAAAGAAGGTAGTTAAATTCAATTGATATTAAGAAAATACCTATACCAACCACATCAAAGCTTTGCAGAAATAAAACGTCCTCATTCCTATCAGCCATCGGTTGTACGAAATTACTATACACAAATTATGGACAGTTTCAAAGTTATCAAAAGAATATTGACGAAGAAGTAGCAATATCACTTTTTTTAAACTGCTTCCATAAACTGTTTCTCCGTGTTAGTATTTTCTCCTTTTGAACAATGTTTTCCTGAACTTCAGTTAATCACGTGGTGTCAGGAAACAGGAAAAAAAATTATCCTTAAGCGAATAACAGCCTTCCTGTAGGTGGTGTGCAGGTGGACTGCATAAATGCACCCAAGTGCAATTGTAATAAAGTAGTTCTAGCAGTTGGCCCCTTATTACCACAGAGCTTTAGCAATGCATTTAGCATTTGCATCGTTACGGTGGCTGCTAGTGCGCACGCTGGCGTATGGTTTGTGGTTCATACAACGGATATGCTTCATATCGGTAGCGCACAGGTAGCGCACGGTTAAGCCATGTTAGGAAAGCCATTTTCCGGCAGCTATCGTCTGGAACATACTTAGAATGGAGCAGCGTTGAAGTAGAGCACGAACCACCAAGCAAAACCTGACGTCCACCGTAACTAGACTCACATGCTACACACTCGATCTGTCTTGGTGCAATCTTGAGTAAAGTTTTCAAGATTTGGAAAGGGAGTTGGAAATCACGAGCAGGGTAAAGGTAGGTCAGTGGGATGCTGTGTACTGACTGCGTAAGACTAGCAGCAGCAGCAGTGTTATGAGCATGTAATAGCTACCGGTCGATGGTGGCCAATTTATGAAACGCCATGGCAAATGGGCCTCTAAAACCGATCAACGGCGTACCATCACATACAGGCGATGCTCTGGGATCATAGAGTCTGGCAAGACAGAGTTTTGAGGTAAAAGTAGGTGAAAAAAAGTGAAACCACTGGCGGACCGTAAAGACTGGCATTTCAAGACTGCTCCCGAGTTTCTAATGATACTCCGGGGGTTTGAACTTCGTTAGAGAGCATTCGAACAAGTATTCCCTGTGATTAATAATGCTGAAATATTATTTCCAACACGTCAAGTACTTTCGTTAACGATCGATGTCCAATGGTGATGGTATTTGCAGCACATAATTAGTTACTACATACCAATCAGCTTCATGCATTTCGCCAGACACATTTGGCATTAGAACTACAAGCGTCGCAATATTGAGCGGTGCATGATGCTTGAGGTCGTCTTAAGTAATGGAAATCTCTATGACTGCCACTATAAATCACTACCAATACTCCCGTATGAAAGAGACCCCGGGATTGAAAAATGGCAGCTACCGTAAATCAGTTTCCTTCCAATTATTGAACTAGACACCGTCTAGCGACGTTGAATGGCTGCTGGCTAGACTAGAAGATACCAAGATGGACCGCAATATGACATTTCTCATTTCGGACGCTGGAAAAAATGACGTTCAATCGATCCGAGGGCCACCGATCGCGATCAGATTTATGTGCAGCACACGCTGGTACTGGTTGCTGAGATGATCTCGGAAAGGATTGCTTGTGTTTAACCGTTTGTAATACGATCGGACATGGTGTGGGTCGTTTTTATGTGCGAAGCAGTGTGCGAGGAGAACGTTTTTGGCTTCCATTTTAACGCGAGTGTCACGAGCGGCTGCGGAAATGTCTGTTAGTTTATTGAGCTTGGATATGAATTTATTGCCAGGGGCGTTTAGTCTTACAGGAGGGAAGCACTAAAGCCCCGCTCCACTGTCACGTCCATTTGAAGGAGCCTGCTTTATGCTCCTCCTTTCTAATACCTAATTCCGATTTAATGGAACCGGACCACAAATACGAGAAGGAAGTAAATACAGCACGTTTACTGTGCTGGAACGATGGATCGACCAACGCATTAAACAAGACACAAATACGCTTCTTTTTGCGTTGCACAGCTCGAACAAAAATCCCCAAAAAATATGCTGAATCAACAAGCTATATGTTCTCTATCGCTCGCTGATCGTAACCAACGAACCGCTTCCTTGAGCATCGCTGCCTCAGCGCCCATATTGATACGTCAATTTTGAGTATCTCACACAAGGGACTGGCAGCATAAGATTGTGGGCAGAGAACAAAAAAAGATCTCGAAGGTTATTGGCAGCATCGTATCGTTAGAACGAAGGTCTTTAAGCTGCTGAAGTGGTGCCGTGTCGATTTGATGATGATCAACACGGCGACAAAGGAATATCGTTTTTGGGGAAAACATATCTCATAATGATTTTCAAGATGCGAAGACACGGATTGTGCCGCGACGATTAGGAAGATGGTTAGAATAGCTAAGAGAAGAGCCATTTATTACATGTGCTACGTCTATTAAGAGCCCGTTAAAGCGCCAAGACAAGCATAAGCTGAATAAGCTGAAGAAAACAAACAAGGCCTGCTGCCATTGACCCTAGCACAAGATTGCGAACGCGAAGCGAAGTGCTGCGCCTGCGATCTCCACGGTTTGTCCGCGATCCGCTACGTCGCCATGGTAGCGCGCGATTTGCGTGCGTGCGCGAACCAGAGAGACACCGATGGCGAGCGTTCGAGTGAATTCATAAATATTTACACGTGCTGTGGTGCTCTCTCTCTCTCTCTCTCTGGGTCGCAGGATATCGGCACACTGTCCCCGGGCCTGGCCGGGCCGCTCTCGATCGTTGGCTGACCGGGAGGGGGCAGTGCGACATCCGCTTAACGATGGCCGATCTCGCCGGTGGAACGGAATTCCTTTTACGGCAAAGGACGCTTATAGCAAGGTTGCGGGCCGCATGCACCTACCCCTCCGGAGGGGTGCCTCCGTGTGAGTGGTTTGTCCGCGGAAGTGCCAACAGATTGCACGTTGATGACCGCTGACGACGACGTGGACGACGACGACGACCGATCATGTAGCACCGATCGAGGTCGACCACATATGGTGGCTGGTGGTTGACACTTGGAGGTTGATAGCACATGGCACATTACTCATGAGGGGGGCTTTTTTTCTACCGCGCGAAATGTTAAGCTTAAGGAGCACAGAAAGTTGTTAAGAAAGCCGATCTCAAAACCAAATGCAATCAACACGAACACCCACTTCACGTTCGGTACGGCAGCTGCTCCAGCTCCAGCAGGAGCGGCTCAAGCACGCTGTCCCTTTTGTCGGCCGGTTTGTAAACCTTGAACTCTAAGGGTAAACCTTCGCCGAGGCCATAACGCGGTTCGCGACCACCACTATCAGCGTGGAGAAGGGCTAGAGTGCGGCCAAGTGCGCGTACGGTAGCGTCAGCGCCAGCTACGCCACGACAGTGCTGTCGTCACAGTAATCAGTGAAGGACAGTCACGTAATGTTAAATCATAAATCGATTCGATGCGAAGATACAGCACCGGCAGCACCGGCAGCTGTGGCGTGGCATGTGTTTGACGATCACGCTTGCTCACTACCATCGCTGTAAGGGGCCCGGTGGGGTCGTATGGGCACATCATTATCCCGTGTTTAGTGCCTAGGGCTACCGGCGTGTTCTGGTGTTTGTCGTGGCGAGATTCAATTTACCGCCATGCGACGAAGCGACCCCAAGTTCACCTAGATTGGTCTGAGGAGTGGTGCGGTGCGGTAAGGTGTAATGGCGCGATGCACATGTGCGCTGGATTGACTGAACTTGGCGGTCGAGGTGCAGAACGCAGGTGCTAGAACAACGGCGTTAATTGACATTTTTGCTGTGGCGATGTCACCGATGGATGAGTACTGCTGCCTCCGCTGCTGCTACAGCGTTATGATTCCGCGTTCTACTGGCCCACTGTTCTACTGGGTCCCGTGCCGACACGAGCATCAGCATCTGATAATGGTTTCCTGTGAGCGAGCCGGATTGCCACCTCTCCTCCCTGCAAGGTTAGCAACTTAATTTACCAAGCTTTGCGCTCGGTCACCGGTCCGCGATCCGGTTTGGAATGTGGATAGAAAATCCATTGATGAGCCAGGTGAGTTGTGCGCTTGCACTTCTTCGCAGTTGCATGATTCAGCGCTCACTTTCAGTACTCCCTAAAGCTGCCTTTCTTGCCTCATCCGCAAAGTTATATCATCCATATCCATGTAAGTGTATGACTCATATGAACATCGTGTTGCTCTACCAAAAACACCTCTCCTCAGCCAAGTCACCGTATTTGCGCATCATGTTTCGGTTCAGCATTTTACATTGGATCGTTTAGTACGTACAAAACCGTACACCCGGGTTCGTTTGTAGTCGATCGTAGGAGTTGTACGGTAAAATGCGCACGTTAATAGCTTAGCCCACGTGCGCACCACACGCAGAACAGACCGATGCCGTTGCAATGGACTGTGGACGGCCACCTTCAACTACAACTTCTCAAGTGCCGCTCGTACTTTGTGCTGGTAAGTGTTGTAGTGTTGTGCTGCTGTTTAACGAAACCATATTCCTATCTCATATTTCCGTATGGAGCGACATGATGGCCGGTGGAGAACTGTTTCAACCGGGCCCGAGCTGAGCCCGGAACTGGATTAGAGACGCAAAGCGGAGACCTTCAGAGGAGACATACGTGACGCGAGAGCTTAGTGGCTGCCTTAACGCTACGCTACGCCACACCATGGCATGGTCCAGTGGCTGGTCCAGTGGTCAGTGGCCGGTGTGGGTTCATGATAATGATTTATGGTTGCGCGGAATCCGTTCGCGTGTGCTGGAATTCAAAGTCCGGCCTACCGATGCCGATGGTCGATGGACGGGACGGGAACTACTCGCCGTCGAATGGGGTCCCCAAGCCCCCGCACGCACCACGGTTTAGCCTTCTCGACCGTGTCCTTCAGCAACGTGCCAGAACGCTCGTCAATCCTTTGGCGGTGCGGTGAGGTGAAATGTCAGATGGTAAGTCTTCGGTATGGTTTCATGATTCCACGTTTTTTCCGCTAACCCTCGTGCCTGACTCGTTCGGTGTGGCGACCGTAATATCGAGCATAATTCGTGGTGGCGCCTAGGATCCGATACGTAGTATGTTCGATGGGAAGCGTATTAATTTGGGGATCGTAACAACTGGTAAATGTTAGTTTAGTGAGACAGTGATGGTGGGTTAATTGGCTGATCTATTCTGTATCTATTAGGAGTAACATGAGACACGTTCGATGAGTGTTATTAAATTGAGATTATGTTTTACATTATTTTGTACATAATTATTATTTATTTTCAGATGTTAGACATTATTGTTTTGTCTTCGCACATATTGCACTGTTGATGGCGAAAGAGAAGCGAAAACGTGAACGATATAAAAAGCAGCATAGAGTGATCATAAAGACAACATCTAGGATACTGTTTGAAATTCCTATAAAATACCCCTTATGATTTTCATATTAGATTCTATGTTTAATTTCTTTTAAATTTTACATAATCATACACTAGTAGAAATACATTACACATTGTTCAATCCGTAGTTTTCGCTTTTGTGCTTGATTACTGGCTGATAATCTGATATCAAATATTATCATGTCGTGCACATAACATCCTATGATATTTTATGCCATTTTTAACTTCATATCTCTTTAAGGCTGATTTTTTGAAGAAGTATCTGAAGAAAGTCATTTGTAGTTAAGTATAAAGCATGCTTATTTTCCTTTTTATTTTAAAAATTAAACTAGATCCGAAGCATTGTCGTGACGTTTACAACGCCAATTACTCAAATCCCCAATCCCTTTCACGGTCCCATCCTGTCCGTTGAGAAAGCAAATACGGAGCAGTACGGACAGAAATGGAAAGACAAGGAACGCCCAAAAACCACGATCACGTATCAAAGAACGACACCAAGCGGCGGTGTTTTCGTTTGCAAATCTCGATCCGTAATTGCCATCGCCTTGACGCCTTACCACGACATGCTTCGACAGTTGATATGTTCATTTGCTGCGCTCCATGCGATTGAGACGTACAACTTTCGTGACGCTCCGTTTCGTCTACCGGCTAATGGCAAGAAATTACTTTACCAACAAAACAACAACAACCTCCGCAACAAAAGCAACAAGAAACGATCCATTGTAAAGGTCCTCGCGGGTTTCGTGACCTTTTCGGTTGGTTCGCGCACGGCCCGTTGTTTGGTTTCGCGGATGCTGCATTCCTCTTCACCGAAACATGCAAATCGTAACCAGGACGATTCATGCCATCGCCATCGAGGCGTTTGCAAGCATTCTTCGCTGTTTGCTCTTCGTGCGACGTGTAGAGTAGGGCAGGCGATGGGCTTGGCCCATAATCGATTACAGCATATTTAGCCGGCCAATAGACGAACGGACCGTTTATCATTAGGATGATGAATCGTGTTTCCTCCGTTTCTGACGGGGTATCGTGAGCCGTGAGCGCACGTTTGAGGGCACCGAATTAGTGGTTCATTTGTTTGACCACGGGAGAAAACAAACAAAAGTAATTAATTATCGATTTGAGTTTTCTATGGCTCGCCGTGGCTGGGCTAGGTCGTGGCCCACCTCCCCCCACGGGGTGAATGATGGGTCACCTTCCCTTCCTCGGGCCCGTGGTTTCGTCGGAAACTCGGCGTTTCGAACCAGATTTGGTCGCGAAATGACGTAAGTGGTGGCAGCGTACGGGGTGATGGCGCCACGTTGGGCCAACCAGGGCGTCTGGCCATACCTCGGCCATGCGGATAGCTCGCGCCGGATTACACAATGTTCGATTTGGAGACTTTCCATCATCGGCACAACCTGCTGAGGACCCCAGGCCCGTAGGACTTGTTTGTATAGCTAACTCTAGCTAAACTCCAGCGTCTCCCCTTCGATGGCAGCATTTTTTCGAGCATTTTTTACGTTTTTCTACAGCTTGTGAAAGTTAGCTGGCGCGATGCTGCCCATGGCTGGTCGCTAGAATGTCACCACTTTGGCGCAACACCACCACTTTGCTGGTAGTGGTGATCTGCTCTGGGTTTGGGATATTTGAAACGCATCGTGGTCGCGCGACTGCACGCGCGGACTCGCGCACAATATGGTGTCACCCAGGGTGTTGATCGTGACCAATCATCCCAGCTTTCCGCGTGGATCGTGACTGAGGGCTATAGGCAGTGCCTGCGGCGCGGGATCGTCTCTTTTTGCAACACATTACGGTGCCGGTGACGAAAATGATGGGACACCGTAAAGTGCGATCGTAATCGCAACGATCGTGGAGCATCCGTATTGGATTCGTGCAGGAATCGTTAACCTTATTTTAACACTAACACCCTGGGGCACTCTTGCTTAATTAGGTGTTAAAATACGCTGGTAGACCCAACATACAGTGTTAGAATCGGCGAAAGAGAGACGCCAAACGTTGGTTGGCGTGGTTTTATGATCGCGATCTCTCAAAAAGGACTAATAGCAAAATAAATACGCCTGGAGAAACGCATCTTGTGGTATAAAAACGCCAAACCGAAAATGAAATAAAGTAAGTTTGCTCAAAACATTAGCTCAATCACCCAATTACTACTTTAAACAGCTTGCTTCATTTACTTGAATCTCACTAGCTAGCTGTAAAGTGCGAAGGTCTTTCGTAATCCAACGACTGAAACTAAAAATGCTACACGGAACAACGCGTTTGGCTATAAATAGCGGTTTCGCGAAGCTATTGACATGCGCGGAAGCGGTTTGCGGAACATAATCCTTGAGAAGGTTTATTGATCTTGGCAACCGATCCTTCCTGCACGTTCATTCGTTCATTTATTCTGATCGAACATGCGGTGACCGCTACAGTCTGCTTGGCATGTCAAATGGATTCGGCAGAAACGCGGCAGGTCGCACCGGTGAATACGTGGCATTAAATTTGGCGAACGCGACCTTCAACTGTGTGCTGCAGTTGAACGTACGCTGCATCGGAAACAGTTACATTACATGCTCGCATGTAGCGGAATCGATCTATTGGCGTGTATTGAACTCGCGTCCTTTTGTCCGATGGTTTCGCTGAACTGAATGATGAATTTTGGGACGGAAAATCTTGACACAGATCACTAGGAACGATTGGTTGTACTGTAGTTTTTTTTGTACTGTACACTGTAGAAATTGAATAATTAATCGAAACTCTGGTGGAGAAGTGTTATAATGTGTTCAAAATCTCACATAAAAGTAGCTACAGACATCATGCCTAATTGGAGGAAGCATTATGGACGTCGAGTGCGTCCGAATGTTGACCGCAGCCGGTTGTATGTCACTGAAGAGCAACAATCATCTCGTCTTCTCACCTAATGGAGCCTGTTAGCGGATTGGGTCCATGGGGCATGATGATGGCTCGGCGATCAGCCATATGATTGGCGTTTACAGTCATGAATCTGCATAAATATGTATTCACTAATGGTGCGTGGAGCGGCAATATGGCGCCAGGAATCAACCATTGGTGCCTTGATCGTATCACACCTTCGATTGGTCGAAGCGATATCCGCTGCATCCGCCACCAACGGTGGTGGCTCATGTTTTATTGATGAACCGACGGCACCGGTGGCCGGTTGTGGTTCTCTCAGAATCGTTCTCGACAGAAGATCGCTCCAAGAGCGATCGATCGCCACGCGCAAGCGCATCCTTGTTGGTTTGTTGTTACGGCGGGATGAGCTGCGAGTGACGATGCAATTGATGCACGGCCGTAAATCCGCCGATTGTACCATATTTTTCAACCAGCATTCCATCCAATCTCCGAGCTGTGGCCTTGGGCCTCCACGAAGGCCTTGACCAACACGGTACTGTTTACTATAGGAACGTACGATTTGATACGATTGGCAGGCTCTGTGTGATCGAGCTTTAACAGTCTCTAGGCCGAAAAAGACTTAGTAATTTTTATTATTTCGCGTAAGAGAAAACTAGCAGATCATCGGTTTAGTAACATTCCGCCGGATGATACACACAGCAGTTAACGATCAGACAAGACAAGACGTACACGATTTCACAACCTTTGAACTCATCGCATCGCGAGCGAGCCAGTTAGGCGACCTCAGAAACCACGAGCTCCGCGAAAATCGCGATCGCGCTGCTCAATACGCTGCCGACGGTGTGACGATTTGTCCGCGATCTTCGGCGAATGCTCAACACGACATGATAGTGCGGCTTTTCTCATCTTGCAAGCGCTACCAAACGATGGCACTGATGGCTGGAACATGACTTCCAGGCCTGAGAATCCGAAATGCTCGGACGGTGTCGTTTGTTGTTTCGGATGATTTGTGACGGTGAGAAGAAGGCTTCTTCAGCGACGCGCCACAGATTCTTGCCCATCTCTGGTGTCAGTCGTTCGGAGAGGTTTTGTTCGACGCAAGGAAGGTTAAAACAGTGGAGGTAGTGGAGTCAGCGAACACAGACAGCCGTCCGGTGGTCGGCTGCTGGCTAGCAATCCGTCTTTGTGCGAGGCAAGCATCCGCAAGCAAAACGAATCGCGAATTGCGGTCTGCAGCATCTGACTGCCGTGGCTGCTGCTGCTGCTGCTGCTGCTGCTGGCGCTGCCCGGAGACATCGAGCCGTCGCTGGTGGAATGAGCAAAACCTTCCTAATTGTGCTTCCCTCCTACCCCTCTCTCTGCTTCGTGGCGTATAGGGTTGGAAAATTCAATTAAAATTACCTCAACAACGGCAGCCGCTGGCAACAGTCAGAAGCGCAACCGGTCGGTCAAGCCCGTTGATTACCATGCTCAGCTTGGTGCGGGCTGGCCGGATGGCTGGATGGCGGCGTGGCGTGGCGCGGCACGGTGGTGGCGGCTGCTTATTGTAATACCCGACCACTACACGTCTCATTTGAAATTTTAATGAAACCCTCCTGTTCCGCCGCGTGGACAATCTTCGCCGTAACGCAGGCGGCGATGATGTACGGGAAGAGCGAACAAAAGCTCTTCTTTAAAGCTGGCCAAGGTCAGCTCAAATTAAAACCGTAAACATAGCGGTCGCGGCTAAGCGGCTCGCTATGTGGCACGGAGAGACCCTCTCGGAGAGGGTAATACGATCCGGAAAGGATATGCCGCAGCGTGTGCTGGTTTCGATAAGTTAATCTTTCGCGGATTAGCGAGAACCATGCTGTGGATGGTTGGGTGAGCAGTAGCAGCAGCTGCTGCAGTGCCTTGTAAGTTCAATGTAACTGTACTACGTACTAGCTTCATTCTAAATTGCACAATGGGAACAATGGTTTCCACTTCGTTCAACTAGATTTCAAGTACAGAGGAGACAGATTGGCACACAGTTTGCCACTAGCAGAGCATCTATTTAATTGTTATAAACTCTCTGTGTTTTACAATCAAATCCAGTTCGCACACCTGTGCTTGCTGTCGTTAGTGGTCTACACGCCTTTAATGAAGGAATATGTTTTTACCCTACCAACGGTTGTTACATCCGCTGGCAAGCAACAAGCTTTTGCAACATGTCATACACAACAGGCCAATCAAGCTCCCGGTGGGGACGGGCAGGCGCGAGATTCGTGAGTCTTTTAACACCTTCACGTGCAGCTTTGTGGCTTAACACACGGTTCTCCTCCATTATGGCGCTCTGTGTGAATCTCATTTGGACAGGAAGCTGCTGCTGCTGCTGCTGCTGCTGCTGATGCCGCTGCCTGCCACCACCGTCAATCGACGCTAACCTTTAGCCGATGTAAATGCTATGTGAACCGCGTTCCGTTTCACACCGTGTGCTCAGCCGTCTCCGGGCCGGCGAATGAGCGTTTATGGCGTCAAGATTTGCGCGTACGCGTATGATTACTATCTCCACTCTCAAGGGCCGGCCCAAAGCGGAGGAAGCGACCGTGTTCGCTAGTTAAATGCTAATATTTTCAATGTATTCAAAGTCAGGACCATTTATGGGGTGTAATTTGGGAACGTTCGGGAACGTGGAAATCATAGTAATCGTTGAAATTCTGATTCTAGAAAGATTTTAAACTTTAAAAATGATCTATGCCACCGGTATGATTGATGACCGCTTGTAATCCCCATGCACGTGGTCTGTTCGATCGCACTACAGTCCATCCATAATGGTGTGGCGCGTCCATCTTACTTACCAACTCAAACGCTAGCTAGCGCCCTTTTGCGACGAAGATCAAAGTAGCCTGAGATGGGATTGACGAACAAATCGTACCAGCTCCCCCCCCCGGGCTTTGTCGATGAACCGTGTAGTCGAGCAACCGCCAAACAGGTCGATCTCTAACTACCACCCTCGGTGGCTCGTTTTGGCCGAGAACTGTGTGCGTTTGTCACTGTGACGGTGGGATGGGATTTTGCGGTAAGCGACCTCGCCGCTTCCTGACACTCGATACTAACAGATACACTCTCGCAAAACGCGCACACTACAGCGATGCACACGGGAAGATCGAGCTAAACCTCGACGACACTTAACCACACAGGGGTCTTCTATAGAGAGTGTGCACCAGTGAAGAGAGCCTTTAAGGCGTAAGACTCGGATGTCGCTTTTGCACACCTCGCACCACCACTGACCGTCGACAGTGAGATCCGGAACGATCCAAGGTTTTCGATTTTGGTTTTCGCTGCTCCACAGCTTATCGCCGACGCGGGATCACCAGCCACCAGCACAGACCACCGGTTTTACCACCTTTTAGGCGATCGATGGCTTCATCAGCTCGTCTTACACACGACACTCTTCCGCTTCACCGCAGCTTCCGATGTGCCGGTTCCGTCGTCGTCGTCGTCGGGTCGTATCACTCGCACGAACTCCCTTTTTACATAATCACAAACACGCGCACTTTGGGGACGGTGGGCACTTTCTCTCTACCCATGCAGTAGTAGTGCTGTTAGCACCTCATTTGCTCGTTTGCCGGTGCCTGACTAGAAGGAGGGAGCAGAAAAAGGGGGGAATTGGTGAAAAATCTAAAATGGAAGCTTCGAGTGCACGCTCGCTCAAATACGCACGAGAGACAGCCAGAGCTTGACTAACTCTCGTCCAACACCATCACCAAGTGACAGGATCGGTGCATCATTCGCCCAAAAAAATGCTTTCGAAAAATGGCTCCCGGAATGATGGATTGTTAAATATGAAGCCTGAACACATATTTACTATGGACTTCCACTCCAGCATTGCACTACAGTCCAGCCACTGAGGCAGCATCTGGCCGCCCTTAAAAAAAAGACACACACCACGCTGATGTTGATGCTGCGTGCGAGCGTGTTTGGAAGAGGAGGAAGCCGTTGGTTATGCTGCGGTTGCATGGTTTTCACTTTCTGTGAACATGAGCCCAGCAGGTTTTCGCTTTCGTCGGGCTCATTTCACTCGGTTGCGCCATTGCGCGCGATTCATTTCTTTCCCGTGCGGTTCCCGCGCTGTTCACTTTCTTCGTGCGCCATCGCGGAAAACGAGGCCTCTTGTCCCCCTCTCCCTGACTCAGCTCGGAAGGCGGAAAGACGGAACGGGGCACAGACATGCAAAAAAAAAAAGAGGAAGAGACTCACGCAGCGATTGTTAAGTAATAATCGTAATGTTAAAACCCGTCCACATGATCATGCGATCAATTCGCACTACTGGCGTCGTTGCACTACTGCCGCGAGAGAGAGAGACAGAGAGACGAGGAAAAGGGGTTCACTTTTAAGTAATCGAAAGAAATGGACCCCTGACGTAGGTGAAGCGGAAGCATCGGCTTTGCTTGGGCAACGGAGCAGAAAGAAGTGTGTCAGTAGAATGGAGAATTCAAATGGATTGCACTGTGCACTGTGTCTCGGGATCACTGCGCTGTCCAGTTACATGATTGCAGCGCAATATTCACACAAGCATCACAAGATGCTAACCGCTTGTTTTTTATGCTGCAGTTTGTTGCACAAACTCATCGATTTGAAGCACGTTAGATAACACACCACACGAAGGCGCAGGACGCAGAACGACGTTAATAAGCAAATCCTATCGCCCTCCCCACCCCAAACACAAAATAAAAATAAACGAAACAATGAGACACCAGCAACGAAACAACACGCCAGGGGGGTACGGTACCTCTGTCTCAAGCGATGGTTCTGTTCAAACTGGAAAATGCGCGATCTCGGGCGAAATGTTTTGTACGTAATATTACTTCACACTCATCCACCAGTAACAACAAAAAGGCCCGAGACACACATCAACAACCGCGCGCGCAACCGTGGCCTGCACGACCACAACGAGCCGGAGCGTTCGCGGTGGATCGCCAACCGCCAAATGGGGGAGAGGGTTACGATCGTCGACGACGACGTAACTGAGACCGGCGTGGATCGTACGGAATGGCGCGCTGTTGGTGTTGTTGTTTTTTGCGGAAAAAGATCACGTCCGCAAAACCGTGGGGGCGACTTTGGCGATCGCTGGCGTTCGTTTTTGCTGGTGTAGGTTCGAGATGATGATCGAGGTGCTGTGTGCGCGAAGGTGTAGGTTTTACGTTTTGCGGGCACACGAGACGGTGTCTAGGTGGAGACAAGTCCGGTAGAGCAACGTGCCACTACCACTAAGCAAAGGAGATGGTAGAGGTAGGTGTCTTGGGCGAGCTACTACTCTGGTAGTTTTGCGGAACTGAACTGCTGAGTGAACGGAGCAGCGAACGATCGCTCGAAGACGCTGGATATATCCGTGTTCGGTCACGATCGGTCACCCAATGGGGCTTAGTGGTTGTAGTGTCGCGCCGTTGAGTTGGCGTCCGAAACTGAAAGCTTTTCCGCGTGCTGCGTGTGCGTCTGGATGCTTCGGTGGTGGACGGAATGCGCCAGCCAGAATTGGAAGTGATCGGTGACGTCACAAACTGGTATGGTGATCGCGTTTATTACGAGAGACCCTACAACATGCGCCAGCGTGGAAGAGATGCACGAGATGAACTCTCAGCGTGCGCCCATCGCAATGGATGATGAGGATTGGTAATGGAAACATAGTGCATGAAGCGTTTAATATATCAAAAATGATTTGAATTAAATATGATGAAATTTTAAGATGATTAAATTAGGTAGAATTTTATATCTTGGAATCACATAAACCGAAGTCTAAATCAAAATTGACCACCATTTTCCACGGTACAATTTATTTTGATTCATTCATTATTAAATAGATAATGAAATTCAAACCCGATGGTACTTCTGGTATGGTTCTGACCATCATCATCCACCACCAGTACTGGTGTTTACGATTGCTGCCGCATCGCAGAGAATTGGAGAGGAGGAAACGAATGGTAAACGGTTCAATCGGTTCTACCCTTGCCAGTAATGTCCTGGTGTCCTTCAACTTGAGTTTTGAACCCGGCGTCACGTTTCATCAAATATCGCGCTGACCGGACAGCTGCTGCTCGATCGGTTCGTTTGATCAACACCGATTCCGTCCGTCCGTCCGTCCGTGTGCTTGTGTGAGTGCTGCGTGCTACCGCGTGCGATAAAAACAGGGATAAAAACATGCGATGGAATGCTCAAGGTCAGATGGTCAAGTGAACTGCTCTGTGCCTCCTGAACTGAAGTGTACCACTATGCCACCATTCTGCTCGAGTATTGATGGAATTTGAAAACAAAAAAAGAATGTCAAAAATTGTAAATTTCAACCAAACAACCAACCAACCAATTTGTCTTCCGTTATTTCTTGCATTTTAAGTATCGATTGAAACCGAACAACGGATGTCGGGTTCGTGTCTTACTTTGCTTCGAAACGGAAGCATTGAAGTCTTTTGAGTTTCGTCGAGAGATTGACAGCCGTTTTTGGCCAAACAACAAACGATGAACCGCTTATCGTTTTTCCGATGCCTGTGTGTCTATCAATCGCGTTGCTGTGAGGTCTCCTTCGCTGGATAAAGTGAATGGATGGGTTCGCTCGTTTGCGAATTGCGTGTGGCGAACGTTTGCACTTTCTGATTGTGGCGAGCCGATGACGCCTGCTGGTGTCTGACGGGCAGCTAGGGGTAAGCTTGTGTTGCCGGCTCAAGGAGAGCTACTGAAACCTTGCCTAAGGCCAGACTCACTTATGAACGACTTTGAACTTCGCCTGCCGGTACCTTGATGCAACCGGGCGAGAAGAAAGGTGCACTGTACCGTAATCAATTCAGTTCTAGCTTGGAACGGGTTGCGGACTGTTTAGCAAAAAAAAAAACAACTAATGCTTGCTAATAATGTTTGTTATGAGAGTTGATTTGAAAGAGATAACAAATGGATAATCTTATGCGTTAGATTTTTCCCTAATGCAGCTTGAAGATAATCTTTTGCTACATGTTTAGCTATGTGAGCAACATTAATTTGTTTGTTCGCAATACTACTCTGCTGTGTTAGCCAACATGGTGTAATACTAATAAAGCCATTCAATTTACCTGCAGCGGTCACATTACACGATGCTGAGCAATAAGGAATATAGGCAGCGGGAATTAATAATTATCTTTTTAAGTGATGCCTGAACCCAGAGACTAATATTTCGAGACCACACAATCAAATGGCTATAGTGCACTATCTAATCAACGATGCGACTTGTGGTATGCTTAATGAATGTACATGCTGGTTGCGCTGGCGTGTGTTGTTAGTTATAAATAGTAACTTAACGGGTTGGGGTAATGCAAATGAAGCACGACTGGCTTTCAGTCTGTCCGAGAGCCTGCCAAGCGAGCATAATGCAAATGGCCTAATGAGATAAGTTATTGCAAAGCCCGGGGAGAGATGAAACTGTCGGCCGGTTAGTGTTATTTTTAGAAATGGCGTAACGGTGTCGGTTGGTGTAAATTTATAAAAAAAAAACAACAACAAGCTCCAACACACCCGGTGCATTCAATGCGCCATAGTAAATTCTGGCCACGCTAGGCGTGTATTGCGGTGCTGCAGATTGCGCACCTTTTGCAAAAGGTTTCGTCGCCGTATTGCCGTAACTACACGACGATGTTGTGACGAGGAGTCCGCAGGACGATAAGGTATCACTCCTTATACGATGTATGCACGCTGAGGATGAACGTTGTTTAAGCTCGAGCCAGATTAACGTCAGACGTAATACCATCCAGACAATCTCAGCGAACTCAAATTGTCACCAGCATTCCGTTGCCAGCTGCCAAATTTGAAGGCAGTCGCGCGATCCTCAGTACTCTGAGGTCGGTGCTCCCCACCCATCGGAGATTCGATCTAGCACACCCAGCCCACCAACCCATTCCGATCCGATGACGACCTGGGCTGCAGCAAAGACGGGCACCGGGTGAGCCGGCTGTTAGCGACGGCGCCAAAACTCGTCAAACCGGGCCTTAAGATCCCGTGGTGCGTTGCTGGTGCGTTTCTTCATCTTCAGCTCGTGCGCAATGTTGCTGCTGCTGCTGCTGGCTCCTCTGCTGCTGCTGTGGCTGATCTATTGCGCAAGCGAAAATGAGGGAAATAAAATAAAATAACGCATATTAAAGTCTCCCCCCTAGTGGCCAGCACGCTGCTACCTCGTTTGGGGGTAGCATTTTTGCGAGGCAGTTAGGAGGTAGGGGTGAGCTTTTTTGCATTTTTATAATTTCACCCGGGGTCCTCCCGGCCTGGTCAACCGTTTTCGGCCCGCCGGCCGACTTACATGGAGTGAAAACACGATGTTACTACTGCTGTTTTTGGTGTTGAACGTTGCGATGCATTTTCGCACGGTATCATGAACCGGGCGGGCTGGGACACTTGTGAGAGATTTCTTTCGCTTTCGGCCTAGGTCTGGGCCTGGTCTGGCATTGGTTGGCACACACCCGGTCGGAGCAGCCGTTCGAGGCAATCCAACATAAGCTGCTTGCAAGAGTGTAGCAAAACAAAGATGAGCAGATAGGCAGGCGAAGGCGCATAAGAAAATTATAGTCAATTTTATTCATTTGCCCGGTTTGAGCAAGGTGGATCGTAAAACAGATCTTTTATCTGTTATTTTTTGTATAGGAATATCTAGAAAATAGCTTTGTTGCGTATGCAAATTTTTGTTCAATGTTATTCTTAGGGGAATACCACTTCTCTCGCAAGATTGTGCGTTAAACCGATTGCCCAATAAAATCAAACAAAACGATTCACGAAATTGTTTCTATGGTTAGTGATTTTGAACCACAAAACATTTTTAAACGACATCCTCTGCCTAACGTGAAATAAATTCAACCCCTCACTAATCGCCTTCAACCCCTCAGCTGAAGTTCCTTATCGCACTGTTTTGCCGTACAACAGCTATAGGAAAAGCTATTCTATTGATCTCCAATCGCCTACGCAACGCTCGATCAGTGAAGTGGAACTCCATCAGTTCCTCATCGGCTTCTGGGCGAGCTGATTGGGGATATGCCACTCAAACTGTACGGCTGACTTCCTACTCACGTGCTACCGTTAGAATGACGGAAGCAACACGACCTGTAGAGCGGCTAGAGCGGACAGAGCGGCCGTTCTAAAGGAAGGTGAATTGTAAATTAATCGTCAACCGAGTAGCTCCGTTTTGCCCGGCGTAACATTGGCATTGGCATCGCTGACTCATAATGCGAGTGTGTGCGCACGGGTGAGTGCACGATTGAGGCTATCAGACCATCGTGACTGCATCGTGGGCTGTCTTTCGTTATAATGGTTGACTTAATTTTTTTCATAATCTTTATATTGTTTTATTATGCACTTCATCAATTAGTAATTAAATAAACATACGGCTCGTCCGTCCTTATATATGTTAAAAAAAAAATTAGTAATTAAAAAATGTTTGGCAAATGCAATGCATAAAATGCTTAAGAATGATTTGAAAGTTTGTTGTCAAACGAGTTGAGAAATCTAGTCTTGGTGGTAACCAAAATAACGTTCCTTCAATAGCTGGCTTCATCAAAACGCTTCATGAATGTGGATGGAAGCTGGAATTATCGTCGTCATCATCATCATTCACAACCGGACAGCAAATCTGGCCAACATCCGGCTCCACTGCTCGCAAAAGGTACACACGCGACCGTATTCTGTAGAACATCGTCGGAAACGTAAAGCAGAAAAAAGGGAAGGGTGTTTCGAGGTTTCCCCGTTCCCGGTCTTTGATTTCCGTTGATCCTAGGCCCGTGATCGGAGCAAGCTCGGAGCAAGAATCAAAAGTTATTGCGGCTTTGGTACGGGCACGCGGGACAGAGTGAGTCAAATGAAACCTTGAACCTAAGAATGTGCTCAAACCCATTCGTCGTGCTTCGCTGGCTGGCTGGCTGGTTGGTTGGCTGGCTGGCTGAGCATGACTGTAGCGCGTTGGAACCGTGGCGGTTGGTGCCACAGCGGACATTCCTGTCTGACACACAGCCTGACCGACATTGAACCAAGCGCTACGCGTATCGCGATCTGTTTCCTGGAGCACCGTGTGGTTGCCAGGTTCTTTTCGGTTCGGTTGCGGTTGGAACCGGGCCTGGCTCGGTGATAGAACTTATGAGCCACCGATTTGGCTTCAACAGATTGATTGTCAATGAAGAATGAAGCCAGCCGTGGGCAAAGTGAAAGGAAAGGCAACCATTGTTCAGTTTTTGCGAGTTTGTTAAATGATTTCGACCAACGGTTGCGGGTCGATCATACGCTTATGCCTACATGGTGTAGGCGTGGTAACGAAGGGCGTGTTAGATAAGGAAATATGATACAAAAAAGTATGAATTATGATTCCACCGAATGTACGCGTGTAACAAAGGAGAACGGGAACGGAATAAACAAATTATCTCAAACAACATCATTGACATCATTGACCGGACAAACAAACTCAAATTCTGAGAGGGTTGAACCATACCGCAAACCAAAAGATCGATCAATTCGCGTGATACAATCCTTACGCTCGTAAGGTTAATGCAATCAGCTGAAGAAATGAAGTCCGAAGCAATGGGCCTGAACCACGAGGCCCAAAAGTGGCAAGCGGGAACGGCGAGATCACCATGATTAAATCATGCTCATCAGCTGGGTCAGGGCGGTGGTGGGCGATCGTAGCCCCGACCGTAGTCTAAAGATCGCAAAGTATCGAAATGCTAAAGTCGCTGGCGAGGTGCTTGAATTGGTGATGTGGATGCGTTGGGGTGGGGTGGAAAAAATCCAAATCAACCGACTCGAACGCGGGGACCAAAATCAACAGCAGCCCTGTTGATGAGAAGTGATGATGATGATCAGTTGGATCGCTTACGCATCGCTTACGTGCGTTGTGTAATCGATGCAAGATCAGCATGACCACTCGAACTGCATACCATTTTTGAAATCTGTTTTGCCAACCAACTTACCAAGCCATCGCCATTCGATCGACTGAAGCCACTCGAAAAAGGCGACTTTCGTTAGATGCCCCTTGTAGGGTGAAGTAAACAGATCGAAGCGTCTTGGAGGGCGGCTTCGGTTTTATGCACGGTCACTCGGTCTAGAGAGGAAACTTTCTTCGTGGGGCAATGCCGAGGTGTTTATGCGAAAGCTTTGTTGTAATTATGCAAAAATTACATCAGACAAGGTTTCAGATCGGTTATCAGATATTTAGCAATAACATGTGGATCAAAATGCCAGTTAACTCATAGTTAATTAAAATAGTATAAGACCAATATAAACTTTATGCTAGAATAATGGTAACATTAAGCCATGATAAACATCAGCAATAGCGTTAGATTAATTCATAATCTCTTCATCTCCTCGGGTCAACTCATTGGCGACATCATTG
>NC_064877.1:64465646-64478146 GCF_943734665.1 Anopheles aquasalis | reverse complement strand
GATGCTGCACCGTGTCTCGATTTAGTATTGCTGGATTAAAAATTTAAACTGCCTGTCACTCGCCTGTCAAACGAATTTTTCGTCTTTTCTCAGCAAAATGTAGCATCAGCTGGGCCAAAGAAAAACACAAAAATGCCAAGTACGGCGAAGGTCATCTGTTTGGTAAAAGGCTTTGCAGAGTGCACAAGAATCCAACGATGGCCAAAAACGAACAAAAAGTTCACGATCAAGGTGTTGCTATAGTACAGAACGGGTGCTCTCCGGTGGCCAATAATGGTGCCTGAAGCAAGTGGCCACTCTCCTTTGTAATACGCAATCCAATCGATCGAAAGTTCCGCTCGGGCATATAGGGTGATTTAATTTTCAATCTTTTGGCACACAACTATTGGCTTTCCAATAAAAGTAAATCCCAAAACGGGCGAAAAGGTTAATCATACGATCATTTTTATTGCCTCGCTGGCCAAGGCAAGTTGCACACCTGGTGTGATGTGCATGACTCGCTCAAGAGCGAACATTGCAGTGAATTACGCAACAAAGTGCAGCCCGCTGTCCTCTCGCTCTTGAGATGCGCTGTGGAAAATCCGGATCCCGTTCTACAGGCCTGCCAGTTCCGATGAATCGTACTCAAACACACTGGGGATCGTACCGCCTCCATGGTTATTCCGTCCATTTCAATTAGAACGAGAGCGTGCGCACGCGAAGCGATCCAATTTACGTTGCAGTGCGGCGAAGCATCGTGAATGATTTATGATTGTCCACAAAAATGCGGCATCGCTGGATGCTGCACGCCACGGTCCACGATTGGCGTGCGAAAGGATGGAACACAGCGGCCATGGTTGTGCCACCGATTAGCATAAGTATGCTGCCAGACGGATCGCAATGCTGCTGCCGATTGACCGAGGTGGCCCGTGGTATGCTGTGCGATCGTCACCAAAGGTATTCATTCCCAGGGCTAGACCTTCGGGCGACAACGAGCTCATGTTACGTGCGAACGGCACGACAGCTGAACGAACAGCATAAGAGAACTCCGTACCAAAAGCCCTCGATCATCACGCACCGGGAGGTGCATCAAGTGGCGGCATTCCCAACACCCCCCCTGGGTTGGAACCATTGAATCATTCATACGAACGGACTGCTTCAGGACTGCGTGTCACCGGCTGGTTGAACAGGGCACGTGTTGTGCGGCATTATTCATCGCATTTACTAGTAGCTGCCTAGTAGCGACTGGTGGGCTGCCTACTGAGCGGTCCCAAACCAGATCACTCGCACTGCCAGCCCACTGGAAGTTAGTCCCCTGCTGTGCACCTAAGGGTACTGCCCAGCCCAGCGGGGCTGGCTGGTTTGACGTATCGCGCACGAAATAAGGTGCACCACACGTCAAGGCAAGCCCCATCTCTGTCTGCCGGTGCGGATCGAAGCAGGCCCCGAGAGGTGCACCACGCGTTGTCTCATGGGTTTTGATACAAAGTTAAGAGTCGTTGTTGCTCGACGGATGTGGCCGGATCGCTCGCTAACCAGGCGCTGCCTAATCCAATTAAGTCTCTTTGGGTTTCTTATTTTTTTGTGCAAAAAAAAAACCATCGGTGGTAGCACCCTCATCAGGTGGCAGACAACCGAACCACCCAATCGATTGACGGTGGTGAGCTTAGAAAGGCTCAACAGGGGGCAGCAACCATTTTGAGGTGGAACAGCGCGGATAACCGTTTGCACGGGCCTCGCGATACTATAACGACGTGCTACACCTTTTTAGTTTGCGCGTGCTCACAGTGTTCTATTAGCTCGACGCTTTAGAAACGATGAATGGTACCATTAGAGTTTTTGATATTATGGCTTTCAAACAGAACATGTCTAGAGAATATTTTTTTTGCACAAAAACGGTTCAGAATACAACGCTAAGCATATTTTGACTATTTAACTAATGTATCGCTAGTGTCTAATGCTATCAAGGGGTCCTATATTGTTAGTTTTATATCACGCTTCTATACGCGATTAGGAGCAGAGTTATAACTATATATGCAATGTTTGTTTTTAGAATTCATGTAATATATTAATTTAAAGAATATATTGTTTCAAATTTGCACCTCAAAGAATCAAAGTAGTAAGCTCACAAACTCATTTCTTTGGACTTTATAATGCTCTTTAACTTTGAAAAACTAATATTGTGAAAATCCTTCACGGGATTTCTTTGCAAGACTTGTTACCTAAGCTGAAACATTTGGCTTTTTTAAATCTGATGCGATCTATCACCGACTTACGATGTGCATCGTTAAACATGCCAAGCTCACTCAGAATTGCCACCGTTGGATGATTTTAAACATATTCCTTTCGCAACAAATGAATAAACCATTTCGGTATCATTTACAACTATTGCAAAATTTATATTTTTCTGTCGTAGCAAAAATTTGAAGTAAACTCCAATGAAATTACTACCAAAAATTGATCACACTTGTCCTCGTCCCAAGCAGTTATGTTAATGATTACAGCGCTGGGCGTAGCTCCAAACAAAAAGCCAGACGAAAAATACATTCTACTAGCCGTGTGAAAACGCATGATACTGCAAGATACTAATTGATGACATAAAACAAAAATGAAACCTCGGTGGTAAACTAGTACCTAGTGCTTTTGCCGTTGATTATCATGTTTCATTACGTGCGGTTGTACCATGGGTTCCCCCTTTTTGACAAAATACCAATGACCGATAATCAAAAATAATTAAATTTCACATCACCCCCACTCCCCGCCTAGCATCAGCAACTCAGCACCCTCTCTCTGCAGCAGAGTGCAGTAACGAGTGAGGCGTAAACATACAGTAAAGTAAAATAACTCTGGCTGCGTGGCTTTTACTGCGCCCTGCGACCTACAGCGAGCGGAGCCCACCTCAAAAACATGATCGCCCGCTGTGCCGCTTGGGGACTTGTTGGAAATTGAGCGATCGTTGCGAAAATTATACGATCCGCTGCGACAGGAGGGTCATATTTTTACATTTATACAGTTTGGCCACCGCAGAGTGTGCGCGAGCGCGAAGGTATTAACCCTATTATGCCAGCGATCGTTAAGGTATCGCCGTTGAAGTACGACGAGAGCGCAATCGCGGGGGTCTGTCATCGCAGGGTTAGCAGATTTACGTAAACCCCCGGGGCCTCCCGGAGATTGACCCTTTCTGATAGGAGGCGCAAGGAGCGGGGCAGTTTGGTGGACAATTTCGGGACAACCCGCTGCGATGTTGTAGAAACACTGCGTGTCGCGACGAGCGGTGCGTGATAAATCATGTGCGTTACGAGCGACCGAAAACCGACCGACCGACGTGACGGCCGCGACTGTTGGTAGGGCTCCCTCTTGTGGTGTTGACCACACCCGATCCGGCCACTTACCCACTGCTCCCCAGTCCGGATGGGCCAGATTGTTGTACCATCCATCGTAGCGCTGCTTCTCGACGTGACTCATCAGGCTGGATTCTGCAAGAGCGAGAGAGATGGAGAGAGAGAGAACAAGATTAATGTATGCAGCAGAGCGAGGGTTGCTTAGATTTGAGGATTTTCGGTTTTTTTTAATGCTGCTGATTTGCATGGGGAAGCCCGTATTCAGCGTGCCGTTGCGGAGAACAGAAAACCCTCGCAGATAGCATCTGGACCTGGCAGGACCATCGCGATGTGGTCCACGGCACGGTCAAGTGAAAGGAATATGAGCAATTCGGGGTTACACGGTCGATCGCACAGAAAGGGGTACAAGTTTGGCCTGGCACTCGGATCGATCTTATCCGCGCGCTACCTGCACCGAATCTCCCGCTGAAGGTAATTGGCGGGTAAATGGGAACATGCAGCACCTATGCAGTACCGAAGGGGAGTGGCCGATTGATCCACGGGGTTTAACCCGATGAAATCCCTGCCCCCGGTTCCCGTGGATCGCCCGGTTGATTAATGTCATCGTTGCAGCTCGATCGTAAATCTTGGCGCGCGCGCGCGCGCGAAAACATTCACCAAGCGGTCGTGCGGTCGAGCGGCCGAATGACCACAAAATGATCAACGAAATCGCGGAGCTGCTAGCGACGCCACCGCAATCCTTCCCTTTCGGTCGCGAGGTCACCGTCAAAACGAGACGAACGCGAGTGACCTTAGCTGGACAGATTTTAATATCTTTATATTTCGACCGACCGCAAGCTCATATTTTATGATTCGTGACGATGGCGCGACAGTCGTCGTTGGCCACGAACAAGGGGGGGGGGGGAGTGTGTGAGTGTCTGGCGCACGCGGTCGCTACTTCCCACCGGAACACCGCTTGTAATGTGTGCACGCGGCGGATTGGCTGCCGGTAGATTTCGCACAACCGTAAGCCGCCGACCGGCCATAAAGTCATAAATGTTATTATGGCGCTCGCGGTGTCTCATGCAGTAAGGAACGGAACGCACCAACCGGCAGCCGGAGCTAATCCTCGCATAATGCCACGAGACATGGCAAGCAGGAGGCTTTCCATTGCTTCGCGAACGACAACGACGTCCACGAACAGGAGCTCGATACGGTCGGGAGCAGCAGCTCGGCGTTTGGCGAAATCAATTCGGAATGGTTTAATTGTTGAGCGGTCGCGGTGTGGTTTTTGGTGGTTGTGGCGGCAGGTCGCCACTAATTTCGCATCCGGGATCGCGAGCGCAAAATCCGCACCACAATTTGTATGCTGGCCGGCGTGGGAATTGCGGAAACTGCGAACGCTGTGAGCTGCTGACGAGCGACCGAATAATCCACTCACGGTGCAGTGAATGGCCGGTATGGTGGTGGTTCTCAGTGTTAGCTGAGGGGAATTGGTGGATGCTAATGTTAATTTATGATACGGAACGAAAATTAAATTCGCTTGGAAGCGAAAGATTGTTATAATTGGTCACTTGTTGCTTGATCTTCGAATGACCCATGGTTGCGGCAGGAATTGCCTGCAAAAACTTTGAAGCTTTAGGGCTTTTCTTGGGACAACTATTGGAAAATTGTTTGAAATCATTTACGTAACGATTGCTTTACGAAATTAAATTTAATAATTGAAAGGATACGGCACAACATAAAGTGGTTTGACGGATTTTTCAAAAAAAATTTCAATCATGCGCTACAACAAAGAGTTTATCTGATTTATCGTTATGCATTTGAAGGTTGACAGGCGACGGGTAGATCGGTGGGCTCCACCCAACACCGGTCGTGCCACATTCTGGGTGATCGCGATCCTCGAAATCCTTTTTACCGTATCGCACCCATCGATTGACCTCCACGGATGGTAACAAGCTCCTTTGCGTCAGGCGCACCAATCTCTAGCAATATGTTAGCCCCGAGCATTGTGTTGCTTAGTGTCGGAGAGTTTGAAAAGCAAACACAAAACGCAAACCACAACCGCAGCACCAGCGACCGTCCAGGGATCACCGAAGGACGATGTCAGCAGCGAAGCCTCCTCGGATGACTTTCAAGTTTCGAATGCACCGCTGGACGCTTACAACTGGATCAAACCCGAGGCGCAGCGCAGCGAAGCGAAACTAGATGCTCACTGCCACGTTCTGCCATCGTGTCTATTGATTTACGAGATCACATTCTTCCCCGCCGTTGCTCCCTTCTCGTTCCAACCTTGATCAACTAAACACGGGCCCGACCGAGGGGTGTTTTGGAGTATTTTTTAAGCTCAGCAGTTCCCAACATGTTGCGTGTCCACTACACGCGGGTGTGCCGTTGGAACGTGGCATCTTGCGTGCATGCAAAACAACGGAGGACCTGTCGTGGTCTGGTAGAACCCTAGGACCGGACAGATGACAGCAACAGCCAGCGCCAAGTCTGAATCGGAGGTGTTCTTGCGACCGCAAACATTGAACCACCTTTGGTGTTCCTTTTTGGCGGTAGACACCATTCACGCGAAGGTGCCTCGTGCCTCGTAGGTCAAGCGTAACCTGGGATCAGGATCTGGGCAGCTAGATGTTCGCCTTTCACTTGCGGACTACACAGTCACGAACTTCGTCGCGCTGTAGCCGGCCACTGGTCCGTGGCAACTGGAGGATTATAGAGATCTGTGATGCTATAACCCAGAATAGGTTTTGTACGACCCCATTTTGTAGTCGTTCAGTTCGTTCGAATTCATTGAGACGCAACCCTTTTGAAGGACTATTCGAGATCGTAGGACTTCAGAAGACTTATCCCTTAGGTAGCAAGGTGGTACGGTGAAATGGTACTCGACGTCGACGTTCTTGTCGTCCTCACTGTTGTCGTTGTCAAGAGCATGGACAGGTGAAGTGATTCGACGCGAAGCTAGTAACCACCTACGGGCCGCCGCAGCTACAGCAGGGCTGCCAAGGTAGAAACGACAAATTGCCACCGTAACGTGACGCACTGGCCGTCGCCGGCCCGACAGCGACAGCGAACAGCGTTACAACCTACGCGCATGGCTTTTATGCGTGTTTCACTTAACATTCGCCCACCATCGGCTTTTGCATTGGCAAACATTTGGACGTGCTTATGAGGGGAGGGGGCGGGGGGGGGGGAGGTGTCGGCCATTGCTCTTGACTGTCGGTGTGATCTGCTGTGTTCCACCACGGGGTTGTGAACTCTTAAAACCTGTTCCCCTGTAGTTGTCACTAACAACCGAATGTCGGTGAAAAATGATCATAATTGCTTTAAATGGTAACGATAACAGGCCAATGGGGCAGATAAATGGGAGCACGGATCCGGATCCGTGTGCCATCATCATCCATCATCATTCAGTGGCAGCGGCGACGTCGGAACTAGAGCATGGAAGGGAGTAAGGTGTGGTAGATAATGGGGCACGATAGCGATAGCTCCGGATGGCGCGCTGATGCAAAATGGGGCGTAATGAAGATAGCCAAATTTGGATCCGACCGTCGAGGAACCCCTTTTGACAGCCATTTTAATAGCCGAACGGAATCAATCAGATGTCCGGTAGGATCCGGTTTGCTAGCTGATGCTGATTGTTGGCTGCGTCCCTTTTTGGGAACCATTTTTGGGCCCACCGGTATTGGCATTGTGAAAATCCTTTTCGCTCATTGATTTAATGTTAAGATACTTGTTGGACCACCCCGTATACAAGTTGACGTTCTGCTTCCGCGCTCAGTGATCGTAATTCAATCTTTTTTTTTTGCTAAAATCTCGTTCTCTTTGGCTAGGTTGCTTGCTGTTAATTTGGCCAGGACGCCTTGGGCGCTTGGCACTGCGCTAGTATGATTGATTCGCCCGTCGAGAGTGAAGCAATAAATCTTGGAATGTGGTAGAACGGTTGAAGAGAACGTCAAGTGGAGCGAAAAGCGCGTCTAATCTTACTTTCCCTTCCCTTTCAATTCGTGGGATTGATTGTGGAGTTTTTTTTCATTCTATTGTAAATAGAAACATTCTTTGGGCTCGTATAATGGCCGTCAATCATGCAGGTAGTTTTTTTTTAATTTGGAAAGACGAATTTTGTCCATTGTCCTTTTGGTCATCCCGTGCCTGGACTGGCCTGGACGATGATGGAGCTAAATCTAAACACCCTCCACCCCCGCTGATCATACGTGGCGACGCGCAACGTTCAAACAAATCATCATCAAGCGAGGCGCGTTCCGTTTTGTAGCAGATTCTCCGCGCATATTAATGAAAATTGTTTTTCACACCATCACCAGCCCCTGCGGCCGAAACAGGTGGCGGGGGGACTGTGTTAAAGATCAACACGTGCCTGTGGCGGCACGATAAGCGATTTTGCGCTTGCAAAGTGCGAGTCCGAGCGAGCCTGACGATGATGATGATGATGATGGTGACGTAAATGAAGCATAGGAACGATACTGCAAGCGTGGCCCTAGGGGGTGCGCTGGTGGAACATAAATTGATTTTTGCCACCACCACGACCGGACCAGTGTGTGAAGACGGGAGGAACTCACTATACATAGGACCAACGGGCGATCGACCACGTTCGACACGGTTTTTATCTTGCCTGGCACGATTACCCGACGATTGATTCGATGATTGATCGTTCCTGCACCTCACTGCTGGCCAGGAGTTTTAAACTTTAGCCCGAATATGTTGTTACATAAGAAGGAATGCTGTCGTATACTCTACACAAACAAATCACTTTTTTTATATTTGCATCGATAAATTAAACACTTTTTCAACATGTATGTCGTCCTTACGATCACAGCGCATATTAATGAAGCTGAAAGCATAATACACCAAGTACCAACCCGGGGTCAAAAAGACGCTAAATGACGTTCTCCTCCTTGCAGTAAAACCATTTTTATTGCAAAAAGAATATTAACTACCTGCCACACGCAAGTTCACCGGCAAGCCCATTATTAATAAACGCAACATAACGCAGCACGTAATGGCGATCGTTAACACGACGGCGCTTTGCTTTAGCATAAAAACAGATAAAGTAACTTTACATTACCAATTCCCGCTCACCAATAGGGGTGGTGTAGGGCATCCAAGGATCAATAGTTATGTCTCAATTATTGGCAGTGCGTTGGGGGAAAAAACTGCCCCCCCCTCCCTCCACTTCGATTCAACGAACAGCCGTAAAATCTGTCCCGTAAAATAGATTGCCCCGAGGGAGGGAGTGTTTGTGGCGCGGTGTGGTGTCCTGTACCGAACGGTAATCGACGACGATCGAAGGGAAACTTTTGAATGCTCAACGGAGTGCAGCGATGGTGGCCACATTCAGCGAACGATTCTGTGATCAGCAAGGGGCCCAACTAGAGATCCAGTGAATGGTCGCGATCGCGCTGCCAGTGCTCTCTGTATTTGAGCGTTCAGCATTAGATATCTCGTCCACCAGACGATGCATTGCGTGCGATGTGGCAGTGAGCTTTGCGATTCAATCAATTAGTGTGTGGAAATGGTATTAATGGTAGGAAAGCGAAGCGAACAAAGTCGCACACTGGACGACTCGTCGACTGGCCAATCCTTATTCAACACGGCCAAACGGTGGTGCTGTGGGCTGTGCGTAAACATGCGCGGACCTCGGCGACGGTCTAAGAGGCCGACCGCGAAGGGACCACGGTACGCGGTGTCTCGTTTAGCGAGTGGCGTTCGTTAAAATACTTCAATTGCAGATGCTTGTCATAACTGGGAGCGAATTCTTGGCCCCACCGGACAAGCGGTGCGCGGTTTGTGAAGTTAATTAAAATCCTCTCGAAGGTCGAAAGGCCCTGATGATCGCACCGCGGCAAGGCGCGAGGTGCTATGGCCCAGTTATGGATGCTACGCGAACGGCAATTGCTGGCAACGGTGGAGTGTCCAGTGGTAGGAACAACGCGAGAAGCGTTCACTTTATGGCATACAGGGGCCACTACGGTGACACAGTAGCGATCGGTGATGTGCCGATTGCAGAAATGCGCGCTACTCACTGTCACCAAGGACATCGGGGTATGAGCGATTTCATCGCGCTATCATTTATTAATATTTCAACAATCACCAACCATCGGCAGCATTGAACGGAACTGACTGACTGGCGGACGGAAGCTGTTTATCCTCGCTGAGCACGAGCACGAGCTTTTGTTAGTTTTCCAACATCCGGCGGGAATGTTAACGACGCGTTTCCAGCCCAAGCAAATAACAACAAAAAAAGCGGGTTTCGAATGGACAAACGCAGCAAACGTCCAGCAACAGAAGCGCGATCATTACCGGCGGATAATTAACGCGCCCTAACCCGAATGACTTGAGTAGATCTCGCCTGTGAGGTGACGAAGCCTGTGGCTTATTTGCTTGCTTGCGGTTGCACTTTTGTGGGGACAATCGCACTGCGGGATGCCGCGGATTGAAGAGGGTTCGAGTTTTAGCCGGCTTCGGTTACCGTTGAATCGATGAAACGGATCGATTGGTTGTGCGCTGCAACCGAATGATTTGCGTTTGGGTTGATGCGTTGCATCATCGCACTGCCAGCTAAAACCACCACAGTGTTAGCCTGATCATCGTTCAACAATGTAACGTTGAGGTATTGGCTTCCCGACCGTAACTGTCAGCGAATGAAGTTCCGTTGCAGGAACGGCTTTTTGGACACAAAGTGTGAGCTTCTGCCCTGATATTAATAGGCGATTCATGCCGCAGGTTTTCTTGTAGTTTGCGGTCTTCCACTAACACCGTGTCGGTTTCATAATGTAGAGGATTTAGATTGATCACCTGAGGCATCCTGATGGGTTAGATTAAAAATTCTTATAACATTCGCTAATACGAGGCGTGATTCTTGCTTGTTCGTTTGATGAGCCATTTTATTTGTTAAACATAGCGCCTTAAACTATCAATGAAAGATTAGTACAACAAGAAAATAATTCTAAAGACAACTGAGATCGCTGGATAAAGATGAGGATTTAATTGATTCCAAAAAAGTATTAACAATTTATCAACAATGATGAATAAGTCCTTCACTACATTCTTCCACGCCTTGACTGCAAAAAAATCGAAATAAAATAACAAATCTGGTGCCAAATACTGTAGCTTATGTGAATGCCAAGTAATCGATTCATTTTCGATCGATGAAGCGTACACCAAATGTTGGTCTGCTACCTCCATATTTCATACTGATATCAAGAAAATTGCATTCCCTCCCTTGCATATCGAAAAGTGACTCGCGTGGATTTACATTAAATTGATCGCGAAACAATACAAGCGCGAACGATTAATGCGCCTCCACCGCCATGCCATGGGTCTGGTGGGTTTAGTTCCCTCGTCCAGAGTTTGATAGCATTCGCTCGGTGCAATTGGGTTATGTAACTCCTTAACTGGCTCGCGCACGTTTCTCGTGTATCATCGTGCACCCCATCAACGCGCGATCTTCCGATTCCTTGCCCAACCGAGCCAAAGTGGCGGTGTGTATCTGTATCTGTACGGTGCACGTGAAACACGTGCGATTCCTCGACTCGATTCGATGAAGTGCTCGTTCCAGTACGCTGAGAGGAGGTACGTCTACATATCGCTACACATTCCTATAAGATCCGGCTCGCTCGGAGTGAGCGCGAGCCGGATGTGGCTAACCGAAGACGGGCACCGACTTCGGTGTTCGCCCGTCAGACAGGTCACGGTTTCCGCGCGTGTTTCGTTACCCCGTCTCAGACCACCACCACCACCAGAAGGAGCACATGATTCGCATTAAATTATTAAAAAGGGAAAAGAGAAAAAGGAGAATAGAATACGTTCCGGTGCTTCTTCTCGTGGCATTCGCGTGGCATCGAATGGACCATCGTTAAATGGAGAAAAACTGCTTCGTAAACGTTCATTTTCTGATTCGACTGTGTTTGCTTTGGCACAATTTTTTTTTTGCATGTTTTTGGTGATCCTTCCTCACACACGCAAGGAACCACTCGCGAATCGAGGCATCAATCGGCTGTTTCGGCTGTTTCTCCTTACAGTTCACAAAGTGGAAGGTTACTCCGAGAGAGCGAGAGAGACCCCAGACGTGAATAGACATTTTTACTTAATTTAATTGGACAGGTTTATTGGTCGTTGAAGAAGCGAAGCTAATCCGCTGGTCGTATAATTAACTATCTATCGTTGAGTGGCAGGGGAACATCGATATTTTAACTAATTGTATTGCTTTGGCCTCCTCCCCGGGCCACTAGGGCATAACTTGAAGCTCGTAAAAGTGGTTGGTTGTACGTAGGCGTTCCTTTTCGTTCCTTCTCAGATCAATCCGTACTCCAACCTAGTTTAAGGATAAAGCAACATCATTTGAAAAGGAATTTTAGAATGATTACAGAAACCGTCGATCGTCGTGCAAGCTTTGGCACCCAATTGGGAACAAGAAGAACATCAAAGTAGTTTACAAAACACCTCCACTGCCAATCTAGTTGAAACGCAGCGGATCCAACGACAAGCTGGTGAGAGAGTACCTTCTAAAATCATGAACCGTGTAAGCCTCGCTTTTCTTCGAATCCACCCTCTCGCCTTGGAGTGGCGATCGTATCGAAGAGCCTTGACCTTGCCGTTGCTCATCGTGCGTGAAATATGGCGGAAACGGAACGACCGAATCGCCATCGCATCAAATAATAATCGGTGATGTGTCTTTGTCAAGCCAACGGGCAATGCGCAACCGCGGCAAATAAAGTTGTGGTGCTATCAACAGCATGATCACAAATCAGATTTTAGGAAACTCCGATATCCCGAAAACATTTGGAGGTCCACCAGTTCAAGC
The DNA here is from genome assembly GCF_943734665.1 of Anopheles aquasalis. NCBI lineage: Eukaryota > Metazoa > Arthropoda > Insecta > Diptera > Culicidae > Anopheles > Anopheles aquasalis. The sequence continues at coordinate 64,466,023 of NC_064877.1, read as the reverse complement.
GGTTTCAAGGTCCGTGCCCGGTGCTGGCTAATTATAGGTAGATCTTGCTCTCAAACCAGAGCCCTATGCTCAAGCATAAGGGATTGGACACGCTCCATCGATCCGCGGTCGATTGATCGATGTGCATGATCGTGACTGGTTTCGAGCAGTGAAGTGGAGACGCTCGGCCGCTAATTTGAATAAACAATTGGCAGGCCACATCATTATACCATCCCGTGTTCAAATCTCATCCCTTCATCCATTGCCATCGTGCCATTCTTTCGATTGTAAAGCTGCGATTTGAGCCACCGCAATGCATCGCAAGCGCTCAAGAACGGTTGCAACGACGGAAGACGATTGTGTCGTGAACCGAGACAAAAGTACAAAGCATCGGCGAA